>NW_015505201.1:2261357-2287317 GCF_001515645.1 Sinocyclocheilus grahami | reverse complement strand
TATCATTCAAAATATACCATAAAGCTTAAATATACTAATTAAATTAGTTATTTTCAGAGATACCTCTCTGAACAAAAATGTGCATTTTTCTAAATTACCATGCACTAAAATTTTGGAATAATTTGGATTCAAAAATGCTTGTTAAAGTTAAAAGACTGCATTTATTTGATCACAAATACAGTAAAACAGCAACATTGTGAAATAATATTAAAATCTAAAAGACAATTCTGTGTTTTTCTGTCAATATGGGGTGCTGTGTGTACATTAATGAGGAAAAAAAAATAACTTAAATGATTTTAGCAAATGGCTGCAATATAACAAAGAGTGAAAAATTTAAGGGGGTCTGAATACTTTCCGTACCCACTGTATATATATATATCACAAAAACTACAGTGCCCCACAAATGACGTCCAGAAAAAAAAATTATACCTATATTTATAGATCTAGACCTCGAATCAAGAATTTGTTCCCACTAGATGTACACTTGTGGCCACAGTTTACTAATTAATTTCCTAATTTTTGTTCAATTAAAACTAGGGAACAAATTAGTACAATGTGGCAATGATTTACTAAATCTAAGCAACGAATCAGTACAACACGGCCATAATTTACTAAATAGAGGGAACGAATCAGTAAATCATGGCCACAAATGAGCAAGTCATGGGAATGAGTATTTTGTGTAGCATTTGATGTTAGGCATCCGAGACCAAAATACAAAAAGATAAAGATGGCATGGATTACAATGCCTAAAACTCTCGAAAACATATTTAAATTCCACAAACTACTAATTTCTGTACATAGAAATAATGTGGCGTAGTGGTTAAAGCTTAAGTGTGAGGCCTTGAAAGGAATAAGCTATGAGCAGTCACTTCTGACATGGTCCATATGACTTGTGCACTTTATTCCAAGTATTCTAAAGATGATAGCTTTATGTGAGAAAAAATACCAAAATATAAGATGATGTTTGCTGAAAATTGCTCTAATATTACTCATGCTTGCCAAACAACAACAACTCTTCATACAAAGCTTCTATAAGGCTCCAAAAGATTATATAGTGCACAAGTTACATTGACTACTCAGGCGATGAAGCAACCAAACATCTTTCAATACATGGTAAAATACATGCAGATGTTTCTGAATACATTCTACAGATCTCCAAAACTGACATCGGTGATTGGCTCCTTTCTCAGCCAGCTTTTGGGAGCTGCTGTTGTAGCAGAGACACAAGATCAAGTTTTGCTTTAATGGCAAATTGCATGTATTTGAGCAGCACAGCTCAACTGTGTAATCTGAATGAACTAGCTACCTCGTGCCAGACATCTCTGTGAGTGGGATTGGCAGTCAATATGAAACCAATAAAGGGATAGTTCACCCGAAATGAAAATTCTGTCATCATTTACTCACCCTCATGTCGTTCCAAACCTGTATGATTTTATTTCTTCTGTGGAACACAATAGGTGAAATATTGCAGAATGTCAAGAGTGTTCTTTTTCACAATGTGGATTGTAAAAGCTAGAAAAACGATGAAAAATCATCATAAAAGGACTGCAATATATTCCAAATCCTCAGGAGCTATCTCTGTTTGAGGAACAGACCAAAATATAAGTAATTATTTCCTGGAAATCCCCTCAGAGTAGCCCTCAAATGACATTCAATCCAAATATGGCATGTGAAGAAGTTTGACGTCACTAATGTCAGGCGATATTAATGTCAAATCTAGCACAACGAATCTTGACGCATGAGATTTGAGAACTACTTAAAGCTACCTAGTAATGACTTAAATTTCACACAAAGACACATGAGTCATATGGACTGCTTTTGTGTGGCTTTTTTATCGTTTGGTGGAGCTAAACAGTCCCAGTCCCCATTATAAAGAATAGTCTAGATATTACGCAATATGTCTTCTTTTGTGTTCCCCAGAAGAAAGAAAGTCATAAGGGTTCGGAACGACAAGAGGGTGAGAAAATAACATAATTTTCATTTTTGAGGGAGCTCTTTCTTTTAGCAAAACCAATATGTGAAAAAGGAAAAGCTGAAGACATGAACATCATTTCTCTTTGGGAAATTATTGGAATTTCACACAAGAGATACGAGCAGGTTAGTTTCCTTACTCATCCTTTTACATGAGATGAAGAGTGCACACACCCACACGCGTACAGTCAAACTTTCGCCTGTTATCTACTGTAGAGCGTAACATTTCTCTCCCAGCAGTGAGGTCCCTGTAGGCTGTGCCATGTGTAAGTACATTACAGGTGTCCCTCTGCGATTAAGGGACATGTGCTCTTCTCTACATATAATTTTTTCTCCACCTTTTCCTTTCCTGCTTTGTATTTCCTCTCTTTTTATTAATATACACAGTCATTAGGAAGTCACCCTGCAGTGAACACAGCCAACAACGCTCGCAAGACAAACTGTAAGCAGATGCGACATTAATGCAAGGTGAGGGATTTGCAAAAAGAGTGCAACCAAACCTTCACAACTCTTCAGGTATAAACCTTTCAGAAACGATTCAAACCTTTTTAACTTGCACTTTTTATCTTGACTTTCATTTTAGAAGGGACACTTTTATTATTAACTATAATTAGTTTTCTAGCTATAAAATTAATGCTTGTGATAACTAGTTTTTAGAAAGTATACAAATAAAGCGCACAAGACATCCATAGTTCACTTGGTTGGCCATGCATAATCATACACTCATCCACATCAGTGTTAATTTCGTTGACGAAAAATTTGTCAGAATTTACATCAAAGACCGTTTTTTCACAGACGACAACGAGACGATAACAAACTAAAACTCTTTTGAATGACAAAAACAATGATAAAAACGAGACGAAAATGTTAGGGAGGGACGATTTGGGAAGAGATTCATTCTGCTGCATAGTTAGGAGGTTAGATGCGTACATATGAACCGGCGGGACATAAGCTAAAATACACTTGTTGCACGTCTCATAAAACGTTAAAAAATGTCAATATGTGGGAGAGAAGAGCAGACATATGGATAAATCTGACGACGCAAGAGAGAACTCAATTCGGTCCGGTTTTCTGAGCACAGACACTGAAGCATACACACAGAAAGCGCGTCTCACATCATCAATATCAGTACATTGCACCCATACATGTGCATTCGGTTTTAAAGGGACAGCAGCCAAATTTAGATGCTATTGTCCGAGTCATTGATGTTAATCAAGCAACAACAGAAAGAGAAAATCACTCACTGCTCTTGACTGGATCACTTTAGTAGCCCTAAAGATTCATCTAAATTTATTTATAGAAATAAATATGTCTGCTTGAAAGAATGAGGAATATGGTAAAGTTGCTATAAAGAATGCATAATTAGCCTATATAACCATTGGTATTTCATTAAAAAGAAGACCGTGTTCTTGTTCTTTATGAGAAGTGGTTTTATTTAATTTTAACATAAAGGCATGTTGTGTGTCACCACAGTTAAATCGGTGTCTATCATGATAAAACCTTAATATTAAACCTATATAATGATTTAGGAAATTTTAGAGAAATGCTTAATAAATGCACTGTAACTAAACAATATTCCATTTTAACCGACTAAATTTACTGTAGATTTAGTCGACTAAACTTGTATGATATTTAGTCGACTAAAACTAGACTAACACTAAAAACAATTCAGATGACTAAAATATGACAAAATTAATTGGCATTTTAGTCAAAAGACTATGACTAAAACTAAATCAAAATTTGCTGTCAAAATTAACACTGATCCACATGAGGTCATACAGTATACAATGTCAAAATGTTGAAGGTTTCTAAAAGCAGTGTGGAGACCATCACTGAAAAAAATTTAAGACGTTTAAAACACCAAAGACTGGTTATCCATCCAAAAAGAGTAATGAGGACCCTGGCCACTCCTGTTTACTAAACCTGTGCCAGAACCTAGTCTTAGCCAACTGGCACTTCCAGGACTTTGAGAAAACTACAGAAAAAGAATCCTAGATCTGATGAGAGGAACAGCTCTCTCTTTGGCTTGCAAAAATCGCTAAAACCATGAAGTCAAGCAGGTTCATGGAGCAGGAAGCTTTTTATGGGCTAGAACTGGGAGATCTGATCTAGGGGTGGCTCGATACCATTTTTTTCAGAACCGATCCTGATCCAATACCATAAATTCTGAATATCGGACGATACCAGCGCAGATTTTTCCTTTCTCTTTGGAGTGTTACAAGCTCTTGGTGCATAAAGAAGATCTGTAAAGTTGCAAAGACTAAAGTCTCAAATCCAAAGAGATATTCTTTATAAAAGTTAAGACTTGTCCACGCCCTCCTAAAGCGCCTCGTTTAAACACGTCTATGTCACGATGTGGGAAGATATGCATAACACCACCCAAATGTTCACGCAATGATGTAAATTTTATTCTCGCTGTAGTATTGTTGTTGCTGCCGCCAACATGTTGTGGAGATGCTGTGTGTTTCGTTGTGAAAGTGAAACTACTTCGTTTGGCCTTCACAAATAGGATGATATCCGCTTCGTCATGCCTAGAGCTGATCCGTGCTGGTCGCTGAGGAAATACATCAACTTCGCGCTGTGGATCGCCGGATCGGCTTTCACCGTGGACGAAGCGGAGTCCAGCCCGGGGTCGTCACATGTGGTTGCCGCAAGACCGCCAGCCGTTCCTCACTCTAGCCTGCCGCCGCTCACTCTAGCCCGCAGTGTGTGATGCTGTGTGACGCATTTTATGGAGGACTGTTTCCTGAACCTGCAGAATAGCCTACAATGGGTCTGTGCTCAAAGGCTGCTCTATAAAGTGGGGCAGTTCCAACTTTGCAAGGACAGTCTGGCGCTTCTGACTCACAGCCTGTAAGTACATTTTTTATATTTAAAGGATTTGCCACTGATGATTCAAACGCGAGTTTTGAGCAGTGTAGAGTAGCGCTTGTTGTTTGTCATTTCTCCGATCACAAATGCAGACATGGTTTTATGTTTACAAGGTGCGATACGCAACGCAACGCGTAAAAAGACAGTATAAGACATTATAATCTGTAATTATGTCCCCACTGGATGCAACAAATGCCTCGTTTGTAATGGGTTTTAATGTTTTTATCTCGTCGCTCCGGCCGGGACACGGCATCACAGTATGGTAAGGGGCGTAACATTTCCGTCAAACGCTTGAGGTATTCAGCCAATCACAACGCACTGGATACCTGGCCAATCAGCGTACACCTCGCTTTTCAGAACGATGAACGATGAGTCAAAGCCATGATTTAAACCCCACAGAAAATGTGTTCAGAGACCTGAAGATTACAGTTCACAGATGATCCACAAAGCATCTGCATGGAGGACACAGGAATAACTGACCAAATCCAGTTCTGAAAATCCAGAAGATGCACAACCTACTTAGAGTAAGTCTCGCAGCTGTAATCACTGCCAAAGGCAGCTCTGCAAAAGATGAAAAAATAACCTTTTTTTTAAAGTGCACTTTTTATTTTCATGGATATTTTACATATAACAACTCTTTCTAATATCTAATGTTTTCTCAAATAGCAATGAGATAAACTGGAGAGCAAATGGAGACTTTAGGTTTTCCTCCAGAGAAAAAGTGTCCATTAATCTCATTTCTCTTTTCTATGGATCTCAACGTTGATTCAAAATGTCCCCAAATTTGTCAAGATACAAAGTCTACAACCAAACATAAGATCATCTCAATATGAGCTCAAATAATTCTCATAAAATCCTTCCAAGAGCAAATTATCTGAGTATTATTTTGAATATTGAATGAATGAGGCATTTATATAGTGCTTTAATACTACTGTACACCCAAAGCGCTTTATAATCATTTTATACTATTTATTTTTAAAACGCTATATGCTCTAAATGTTGAAAATAATGACAATAATTGTCTCATTTGTGACAAAGTTGAAATATGTTTAAATAAAACAACTGAGACTATATATCCTGAGCTATGAAAGAGCAATAAAATTGTAGGTTTCAAACTACCCCGCAAAGGAATGTGCATGGAGTAATGACGCTGAAAATTCAGCTTTGCATCACATGAATAAATTACATTTTAAAATATATTGGAACAGAAAGCTGTTATTTTAAATGTAAATATTTTTTCATAATATTACTGTTGTTACTGCATCTTTGATCAAATAAATGCAGCCTTGGTGGTGACCATAAGAGACTTTGTTGAGGCACCAAACTTTTAAAAGCCAGTGTATATATCATACGTATAGTATATTTGTATTGGGAATGCTAATGGTTAGCTGTCGGTGGGTACAACAAGAACAAATAGGAAACAGACGCTCATCTCGTCCATTCATGCGTCAAAATCGCCAATTCTCACCTAAATCGAATGACTTCCGGATGCTGCAAATCGTTTAAACACCATCAACACGTCACAACTAACCTCAGGTTAAAAAAAAAATATAAAAACCATGCTCATATGCAATCAAAGTTCAAGCACGCCTCCAAATCCTGGCTTCAGTGTGTGCAATACTGAAAAAAAATGATTAAATTAAATATGCCACCTGCAACCATAATAACACCTGTAATTGTCCAGCACACACACACACACACACGAGGAGCTGCTGGCACACGCGCACACACACACCAGCGCAGGGAGGGAGAGAGAGAGAGAGAGAGAGAGAGAGAGAGGAGACGGGAGAGATGCAAGAGAGGATTAGAGAGAGAGAAAGAGAGAAAGAGAGAGGTTAGATGTGTGCTGTGATTAAGCATTTCAAGCATCATACCTGAAGCTATATTGCCAATTTTAACACATTTATCAATGACCAATACAACAGATTACAACATCAGCATTAAATAGTGCAAAATAATTCACAAAATAATTCTAATGATCTGATATTGGTTATTTATTATTGCAACAGCTCTCTTGTTTCCGTTAAACTAATATTTTGTTTCAATAAAAGACCTCTGGTGCAAGTAACCAATATTCTACATTGCTGCACTAGTTTCATGTCTTCGTGTTCCTATACACTCTCTTCACAAATAATAAAATTCAAATCCAAACTATTTTATGTCCATTTATTTATTTATTTAATTGAGAAATGGCCATATAAGTTATGGCTTATGTTTATGCCGTACATCTACAAGTAGTTCACCAAGCCTGCATTTACAGTATTTGATTAAAACCGTAATATTACGAAATATTATTACAAATTAAAAATGTAATATTTTGTTATATTCTATTTAAATGTAATTTAAAATATAATTTAGTCTTGAGATGCAAAGCTGAATTTTCAGCATCATTACTCCAGTCTTCAGTGTCACATGATCCTTCACAAATCATTTGTGGATTTGAAATATTTCTAACTATCATTATCAATGTTGAAAACAGTTGTGCTGCTTAATATTTTTGTAACAAACCATGATACTTTTTTAGTATTCTTTGATAAATATAATGTTCCTTTATAACATTATAAATGTATACTGTGACTTTTGATCAATGTGTCCTTGCTAAATAAAAGTATTATTTTTTTCTAAGTCTATATAAATGTTTGGGGTAAATAATTTATGTAGCTTTTTTATTTTATTTTAGAAAGACTTAAAATTATTAAAGAAATTATAGAATCTAAAAAACAAAAAGAAGGTAAAGAATTTCAAATCTGTGGACTATAATGCTGGTTAAATGCATTTCTGAATGAACAACAAAATGAATTTCAACATTATCACTAAATAATGCAAAAAAATCACATCAGATATACAAAAGAACTCTAATGATCTCTTACTGCAGGGCTCTGTGCAATACTTGATGACACTAATTGAACACTGACCCAGGCAACTGATTTCGTACATAGCTGTGCTAGTTTCATATTGCCTGTATCACTCCAAACTATCTTTCTTCTCACATAAAATAAGCTCCAATCAATATTTAATGTCCATTCACCTTTTATTCAGTAAACAGCCGTGCAATTTGGATAAGAGGATAATTCACTTTCAGCCAATCATTATCACAAAATAAACCCATTTGGGTTAACATTTTTGATAATTGCCAGAATTATAGTGTAAAATGACAAGAGGGAGATTTTGAGAGGGAAAGGCAAATCTGTCCTGTGGGCTATAATTCACAGTCAGACAGAATACATTTAAACAATGATATCAGATACACCAAGAATTCTAATGATCTAATAAATCAGATACATGATAATTGGCAGAGTTTCAGTTTAAAAACATAAGCGGATGAGTGAGAGACAGAGAGAGGCTGTTGAACTGCTATATTGATTTCAAGCAAATATTGCCTTCACAGTCCACAGCAAACCATCAGCTACCAACACTATCTGACAAAGTTTGATGTGTTTGATGAATCCATGCAATCCAGTGCTAAAAGCACTGAAAGAATACTATAACTGCACATATACTGTATGCAAATGCAAGTTAATACATGCAAATACATGACACTATCAGCTGGCGTCATGCATTCTTAGTGAATTCCCCCCTCAGCATGCAACCAAATGCAGGCAAACAAAAAACAAACAAATAAAGAAAGCCTGACATGTAATCAGCACAGAGTAAAACAGTTATGGATTCACCACAGGGATCCCCTCCCTCCGGCTCCCACCTATCATTGTGATGTCATCGCACTAGAGCACCGCGATTGGCTGGATCAACGTCACTGACTCCTGCTCTCATTTTCTCACATGCCCTCGTCTTTATCTCTGTGGGCCAAAATCTGATTGACCCCATGCCATTGTTCCACTTTATTATGCTGTCCATCTCAAACTCATTCTCTCCCATGACACGTTTTCCCTCAGTCTCTTTCTCATTCCTCCAATTTGTCTTGTTCGGCAGCATAATTGCGTGCCAAAGTCTTTCTTGCATTAACACTCATGGGCATATTGTTTTCTAAACTGTCATTTTCCAGTGTGAACACACACAGAGCTGGGCTGTATGCCGTGCCGCCTCTGTGGGAGGTTAAATTAGCAGACAGACAGGCAGTAGATGTAAAAACAGATGAAAGTTTTATAGTGTGCTGCTAATGCTTAAAATCACTTCTGCTTGAACCACTAGTCAACTTTAAAGACCTTCTGGGTTCTCTATATGCTAGTGCATAAAAAAAAGGCAGCTATGTATTTTTATGTTGTATACTACTTGAGACAAACAGTAAATATAATATTTATAAAGGCAATACGCAATTTGCAAAATTAAAAGATTTATTTTGGTCACTGTATTCAAGCATTTTTTATTATTATTACCTGGAAAATATGTCAATATTTTTGGATAGTATATTTTATAATAGCCTAAATATTATTATACTTGCACAGAATATAGTGTTATAGTGAGCAAGCTAAAGGTGAAAAAATCCTTACAAAACTAAACAAAAAAAAAACACAAAGCAAACTCATTAATGAACCTATCAGCAAGGAACTAAACTAAACTAATCAAAACAATAAAAACCAAAACAGACTGATTAATAAGTTTATGCATGCTGCAGGGATCAAAACTAAACTAAACTAAACATAAAAAACCAAGACAAACTTTTATTAATGAGCTTATGCATGCTGCAAGGAGCAAAAAAACCTAAGAAAAAACATGCATGCATACATACATGAATGAATGAATTAATGAATAAATAAATAAATACACAAACACACTATTAAGCATTATTAAGTGATTAAGGATTTACACTGACAGAGAAAAGAAAACTATACATAAGTCATTTCAAGCAGTTAAAAAATGCCACGAAAAGCTCTTATGTCCATTGAAAGCTCAGGGCAGTAAGTAGTAGCTGCTTATATCACTGCTGGAATCAGCTTTAATCTGCAACGAGAGAGCAGTCAATATGATTTAACATGCGGTACAGTGTCTTGAGCTTCTGCTAACATGAACCAACCAACGGCAACATGCATAATGTAGCTTTCACTGCTTGTATGATGGCACTTAGAATATCACATTTAAAAACGTATATAGTCATATATATGTTATGTAAGCCTAGTAGCGTCCTACGTGCAGGCTAAGTTTGATTCTGTTTCAATCCATTTCCCAATGTCATTCTCTGTTTTTCCCAGCCCATCTCATTACAGAAAGTCTTCATCAATAATGACTAAAAATAACATCTGCTATATGACTTTGAGTAGACATTTCTCAGCAACTGGCAACAGCTCAAAGACAGATTTAACAGGACAACAGGCCTGCACACATACAGTAAGACAAGCCTGGCAGTACCCAGCTTCAGTGTACCAAATAAACAGGCTTTTTTCTCTATAAAAGACACCTCAAAAGGAACAACTTTCTGAGAAAACAGCAACAAAACCAAAAAACCCCCACTGATATCATGAGAGACTCAAAATTTGAGGAAGTTGAGGCAAATCCGCCTGTGATCAGCCGGGCTTGTGCGAGGAGAATGAGAAACATCGGTGGTGAACCTCAGTCACCACAGCGGATGTTCACATCACACGACTGCCAGCTGCCCACAACCCACATAGCACTCTCAACTGAGCATATGATTAACAAAACATAAATGTTAGGCTACTATTATTTATTGTACATTTGGTCACACTTTATTTTAAGGTTCGATTCTCGCTATTAACAAACCATGACTTTTGCCTCAATAAACTCCTAATTTGCTGCTTATTACGAGTTAGTAAGCTATTGTTAAGTTTAGGTATTGGGTAGGATTAGGGATGTAGAAAATGGTCATGCACAATTTGTGCTTTATAAGTACTAAGAAATAGCAAATATGTTAATAACAGACATGCTAATGAGAATTGGTCCCTATACTAAAGCGTTACCATATATTTATACTATATTTGTAGTTACAAATCACACCTAGTACTATATGGCCATACATGAAATCTGACATTTTTAGTGGCTTTAAATAAATAAATAAATAAAGTACTAATAAATAAATAAATAAGTACTAATAAATAGCCAATATATTAATAATAGGCATGCTAATAATGAGAATTAGTACCTATACTAAACTATTACCATATATTTATACTTTATTTGTTGTTACAAATCACACCTAGTATTACATGGCCATACATGAATTCTGACTTTTCTTAGTGGCGACTGCAAAAAAATATATATTTTTTTTTACACACACACACACACACACATATATATATATATATATATATATATATACACACACAAAAATAATAAAAATAAAAACCAATCAATCTTTTTAAATTTAAAGATGAACTTTAACTGAACGTTAATTGATAGCAAAGGTGATCAAAATGTAAAAATGGGCATGAATAATTTAATTTATATCATGCATAATTACAATTTCGACTGACTATTACATATTTTATTATCTTCAATAATATTAAATAATAAAAAAAATTCTTAAAACGTAATTAAAACATCTGAAATTATATAATGCTTAAGAGGCCATTAATATATAATATGTGTTAAAATCATTTATACAGTATATGAATTTAAGGTTTAAAAATATTTGCATTTTAATTTATGTGAACTAATGATCTGTTAAAGGGGTCATATGATGTTGCTAAAAAGAACATTATTTTGTGTATTTGGTGTAATGAAATGTGTTTATGCGGTTTAAGATAAAAAAAACACATTATTTTCCACATACTGTACATTATTGTTTCTCCTCTATGCCCGCCTTTCTGAAACAGGTCGATTTTTACAAAGCTCATCGATCTGAAAAGCGAGATGTGCTCTGATTGGCCAGCTATCCAGTGCGTTGTGATTGGCCGAATACCTCAAGCGTGTGACGGAAATGTCACGTCACTTAGCATACTGTGATGCTGTGTCCCGGCCGGAAGGAAAGAGACAAAAACATTAAAACCCATTATAAACGAGGCATTTGTTGTATCCAGTGGGGACATAATTACGGATTATAATGACATATACTGCCTTTTTACTCATTGCATCTTGCCGCGTAAACATAAAACCATGTCTGCATTTGTGATCGGAGAAATGACAAACAACAAGCGCTACTCTACACTGCTCAAAACTTTGAATCGTCAGTGGCAAATTCTTTAATATAAAAAACTTACTTGCAGTTTGTGAGTCAGAACAGCCGGCATTGTAGTCTACTCTCCCAGAATCAGGAAACAGTCCTCCATAAAATGTGCTGCACACATCTGAATATTTGGGTTGAACTGTTCTGGAACAGTGTTGTACATACAACTTAACCACTGATTTCTAGCCGTGTCCTCTTTTGGAAGACCAAACAAAGTAGTTTCGCTTTCACATCAAAACACACAGCGTCACACACGGCGGGCTAGAGTGAGTGGCGGCCGGCGGGCTTGAGAACGGCGAGGCCGACAGGCTTGCGGCAACCACATGTGACGACCCCAGGCTGGACCCGATCCGGCGATCCACAGAGCAAAGTTGATGTATTTCCTCAGCGACCAGCACGGATCAGCTCCAGGCATGACGAAGCGATATCTTCCTCTTTTGGAAGGCCAAACAAAGTAGTTTCGCTTTCACAATGGAAGTCACAACGTCTTCACGACATGGCGGCAGCAACAATACTACAGCGAGAATACAATTTACACCTTCTTTCTTTGCGTGAACATTTGGGCGGCGTTATGCAAATCTTTCCACATCGTGACATAGACATGTGGGGGCGTGTTAGAATGAGCCGTTTTAGGTAGGTGTGGCTGACTCTGAACTTTTATAAAGAATATCTCTTTGGATTTGAGACTTTAGTCTTTGCAACTTTACAGATCTTCTTTATGCACCAAGAGCTTGTATCACTTCAAAGAGAAAGGAAAAATTGAAATCGCATCATATGACCCCTTTAATCACTATGTAATGTTTAATAGTTCATTAGTAGCCGATCTCCGGGTCTGGCGTAGCACTTTTAGCTGTAGCTTAGCATAGATTATTGAATCTGATTAGACCGTTAGCATCTCGCTCAAAAATGACCAAAGATTTTCTATATTTTTAAAACTATTTAAAACTTGACTCTTCTGTAGTTACATCGTGTATTAAGACCGACGGAAAATGAAAAGTTGCGATTTTCTAGGCCGATATGGCTAGGAACTATACTCTCATTCCGGTATAATAATCAAGGAACTTTGCTGCTGTACCATGGGTGCAGCAGGCACAATGATATTACGCAGCGCCTGAAAATAGTCCCCAGCACGCTCCCTGTGCAAGCAGGTGGTCACGTTGGTTATGTTGACGGAAGTTAGCCTATTTTCAGGCACTGCATAATATCCTTTATGTTCCTGTGGCTCAGTGGTAGAGCATTACGTTAGCAGCGCAAAAGGTCGTGGGTTCAATTCCCAGGGAACACACATACTGGTAAAAAAATGTATAGCCTGAATGCACTGTAAGTCGCTTTGGATAAATTATTTATTACAATTATTATTATTGGTCCCACTTTATATTAGGTGGCCTTATCTACTATGTACTTACATTTAAATTAATCATTTGGTACAATGCACTTATTGTGTACATACATGTTTTTACATTGTACTTATATTTAAAAAAATACCTATATGTAATTACATCTGTAATTAATTTCTGTAATTACATTTATAATTACACAGTTGACCCATCCCTTACACCTTAACCCACCCGTAAACCTACCCATACCACCAAACCTGTCCCAACCTTTCCAGTATCCCACTTCAATAGCAGCAAAAGTGTTTTGCAATACAATATGAACACAATAAGTACATTGTACTTATTTTTTTATGTAAGTACATAGTAGTTAAGGCCACCTAATATAAAGTGTGACCATCTTATTCTTCAGGTCACTTTTGAATACAAATTTTGAATACAATCTGGACAACCCACCATATATACAATTATTAATAAAATGTATTAAAATGAATAATTTATTCAAATCTATTCAAATGAAAAAAAGGCCAAGCAAACAATATGGTACTGATATATCCCTAGCAAGCACATGCCTGTCCCTAACCAATCCACAAAATACCACAAACATAAGTACATTACCAATGACATAACTACTGCAAAAGTGAAATGCTTGTAAGCTGAAAAATCGCTACATTCATATGATCAACACTGCTGTCGCTACCCGTGTACCAGCGTCCATCCCTAACAGCCGCATCTGTTACAGTTTGCAATATATTCAGGAAACTACATCGCCGACAAGTTTAATTCCAGAACTGTTACACACTCCACTCGTTTGAAAAGTCTCCAAGGACAGAACAGAAATGAAGGTGAAGGGTAAATAACAGCAGAAGCAGAAAGTGAGGGAGACTGTGATAGTTTGCAGTTCGAAGAGGCTCTGACTGTTAAAATGATGCTTAAAAGTTGGTGTCAGAAAACATATTTCATCTCCATTACATCATACCCCACCAAAGATAGAGACTATCTATAGACTAGAGCCGGCCATCACAGCCTTTACACCCGCATACACACACACACAACACAGACGTCTGTTTCCAAACATGTTGCTCTGCGCTATATTTCTCCAAAGCAAATTCTGTTATATGCAAAACAGTAAAAAATAGGAGATTTTATTGGCAGACTAAGTGAGGTTATGGGGTTTTAGATCGCATCCCCCTGCTGGGCGGCTCTACCCAAAATCCTCCTTTGGTTTCTGCACAACACAAGATGCTCTGCGCATCGCTCTCACATACGGTCTCCAATGGCTCCCCTTATTTTCAATCCATTTGTCGAACAAAGTGAATTATTCATGTTCTCACTGTACACAAGGCTTTGCGCACAAACTGGCCAATGTATGTGCATTTTTAACATGGCCGAAACCTGAACATGTCCAATGTCAGGACTAAACATCTGCCCCTAAAAACCCCCTGAGGTCTGATCTGGACCAGACCCGGATGTGGATCTGGATCCAGATCTTCAGCTTCACAAATCCCTCTTCACCATAATCCAGACCTCGGGGTCTCTGTGGAGTTGCCGATACCAAATAGCGTGAATAATATTATTAATGTTTTATTTATAACAGCTGGATTCCTTTGATAGTGAATACAAATTTCATTTTAGTTTTGTAAATGTATCATCTTTCATGTAAACCCTGCTTTGCGGATCCGTTTACACAACAAAATGCTGTACTTATCAATGTAAGCTGAGCTGATGGGTTTTTTTATGGCTGCGTTGAGAGATCTTCTGGGGAAGTTCAAATATCTTGATGTGCTTCTTTATCCCTTCTGTATATTTACAGACAGGAACGCTGAGGATAAAACGGAGTGGAAAAAAAGAATCTGAACATTGAGGAAATATCAAAGAGCACAAACAGAAACACACCTCCAGGGTTCCATACAGCACCACAAACATATCACAACAACCTATCTACATACCGGATATTAAGCAACATTAGCAAACTAGGATCAGAAAATAGGAAAATAAATAATTATACACTAAGGTTCCTAAAAAGACAATTATGTTTGTGATAATTTGTTATTAGTTGTGGTAGAAATAAGGTAGGAGAGGCTGTGCTGTACTGTGAATAAGTCACGGCTGAAGGGTGTTGTTAAGTTGCTTTTTTTGAAGTAAGTTCGTTAAATGCTTTCCTTCCGCTAAAAATAGTTACTGACAGCAACAGTAAATAGCAAGAGAATGTTCCGATGTAGGCCCTAACATCTTATGGAGCTCAAATAAAAACAGATAGGAACTCTTCTCATCCGCTGTGTCATTAATTTTTAACACCATATATGATATTTTCTCTTTCACACATACCTCTGCTTAGGGTGACCATATTTTAGTTTTCCAAAAAGAGGCCAGTGGGGGGCGGAGTTCGTGGGCAGGGGAAGGAGGCAGGGTTTCGCCTAACACAGTATAAGTAGCAAGGTTTTTTTTTGTTTGTTTGCTTGTTTTGTTTTTAGAATAAAAAAAAAAAAATAAGTAGATAGAATAGGAAAAAAATAGAGAATGCTAGTGTTAGAGGCTCATTTTTAAATAAAAATAAAACAAGTCAATAGAACAGAAAAAGAATAGATAATGCCTTTGTTAGAAGGTCATTATTTATAATAAATAAAACGAAAACAAGTAGAAAGAATAGAGAAGGCTAGTGTTAAAGGCTCTTTTCTTTTAGAATAGATATAGAATAGAGTGCAAATGTTAGAGGGTAAAGTTTATTTAATTAAAAAAACAAGCAAATAAAATTAGAATTAGCATTTGAATAAAGAGTGCTAGAGTTAGAGGGTCAAATGAAGATGAAAGAGATGTATTTTCAGCCTTTTCCTGAAAATGATTCAATTCAGCTTCATTCCACCAGGAGGGAACAGTTCATGAAAAAGTGTTATCACAGGTTGAACTTGAATGCAAAATATTTCAATACAGGCATTTCAGTCAAATGTAATTTATGTAATATTTCAAACCTTTAACCCACTTGGGAAAATAAACCCATGGCAACAGTTTAAAAGTAGCCCAATTCTGTGGGAAAAAACGAGGACTTGGCAACCCTGCATCCAACAAGAGCTGCAGGAGTCAGATTTGACTGATCTCAGGTCGAGAATACGGAGAGACAAAACCATGTTGAGTATTTGCTGCTCAACAGATCCTGAGCTCACTTACAAATATTTGATCTTGTAAGATGTGCTCCCTTTACAACGCTCATTCAAAAGAGATTAAAATACACTGCATATTGAGAGCGGCAAATCTCTCCCTGATGTGCCAAAATTATACACAATATTAGAATGTTTAAAGGAGTGGACACGAAAATCGCAGGAGCGAAACACATATTGCAGGAGCAGGCAGCAATGGTCAAAAATTCAGCAGGAGCAGGATAAAGAAAACAGCCGAATCCTGGACATTTTGGGCAATTAAGAAATCCCGGCCGGACACATTTTTTAGGTCCAAAAAGAGGACATGTTCGGGGAAAAGAGGACGCATGGTCACCCTACCTCTGCTTATCTCTCAGCATGAGCAAACTTCTGTTTTGTGTATTTTATTTTAAAATAGATCGATTTGTGGCACAGCGTGAGTTCGCAAGCGTCATTACAGAATAAACTGATGGACAGAATCATACCTGAAACAGAAAACTAATAAATACAGTAATATTCCCTCCTCACTTCGGAAACTGTGGGCTTCCTCACAGACGCATACTGTACACACATCACCATATCTCCGCACGAGAAAAGTTTCTTTGGCGGGGGAAGGGCGTGGTCTCAAAATTAAAGGTGAATGATGCAACAACGCCAGCAGGGGTCACTCATACTTAATTAAATCAATTAAAAAAAAACAGTTAATTTTACTGTAATATATACATAATACATGGAACGGTTTTATTGATTATGTTGGTAAGGGTGGTTGCTAAGGGTGTTGCGCAGTGATACACAGAACTGTTGGGTGAAACGGTCATAGCTGTGCTTTATCGTGAAAAAAACATCTGCTGACCAATCAGAATCGAGGACTGGAACTAACCCTGCACAGTATATTATATATACCATTTATATATTATTTTTGAAATTATTAAAGGGGTCATCAGATGCAAAATTCCCTTTTACATGTTGTTTGAACATAAATGTGTCTTGGCAGTGTGTGTAGCGACTATTGACTGACACTGGTGTTTTACCTTAAACCCGCCCTGAGTGAGCTGTCACGATTGTTTCGATGCCGGAGCAGATGTAGACAAAAACTCTCCTAATCAATTGAGGTGTTTTGTTGATGGATGTAATAATGAACATAGCAGTTGTTATTTACTCCTGACATCTGAGCCGCTGAAGACGCAGTGGATTATGTTTGTTTTGGAAGGAAATGTGTCTATCTTCATGCAAAATATTCGTGATCCAGCTTCACCTCCAGAAGAACTGAGTATAAGGTTTTTTTATGAATATTTGCAAATTGCCTTTCCTAATAATGTGCTAGTTTGCAAGTTTGGTGGCTAAATGTGGCTAAAGTTTACAGCCTCAGTGAACGGCTCGTCATTACCATTGAGAAATTTTAACCAAAGTATGTTATAGACTTTTCACGAAGACCCTAAAGAATCATATCACCTTGTGGAAAATGGGCAGCCGATGACCCCTTTAATACTAAAATGTCAGTGTTTTAATTGATATTTATTAAGCAATTACTTTTACTTCACTTACTGATTGAAATATTTATTTTATTTTAATTATTTTTTACGTTTTTTATTATTAATACTTGTCAGTTTATATTAATAGTGTAAAAAACTAGGCTAATTAATATTAATGAAGTACATCACTTACTGGTTGAAATTTATTTTATTTAATTTTTTTAATGAGTATTTTTTTTAATTAATACTTAAAAGACAGTTCATATTGATAGTGGAAAAAATCATTTCACTTACTGATTAAAATATTTACTTAATTAAAATGTGCAATTATTAACCATTTCATTATCAACATCATCATCATATTATTATTATTAATTTGAGTTATTATGGTCTGTTTATACGTCATGCCACTACTGAATGAGGCTGTGCCCCATATGGGCCCCAGTCAATAATGTGGACATGATACTGTACTTCATTAGTCTTGCTTATATTAGAAAGACTGAAAAACACAAACACTCATACTGTAGATAAAGGCTGGTGGTAGAGGGCCAGTGCCACTGACAGAGCAGGAGAGCACGAGATGCATCTTATCGGATCAAACAAAGAGCCAATAAGCTTAATGAATTCCGGGTGAGCTGTGAGCCAGCTATTCTCTAAAGGAAGCGGATTGAAATCAGACTGTCATCCTGAATTATCACTTCATTTGAGGTTCACACTCAGGTGAGAAAAGCTCACCCGGCACCGCTCTGAAACTTCAGCGGGTGAGATGAGGAAGCCACGGCTTCTCAAATTGTTTTGTGCTTGTGTTGTCCGCAAAAAAAAGCAGCACACAACTTTATGAAACCGTATCTGCCAATGTAATTCAGGCTCTACACAGTTTATGAGGAGATATTGCTTCTCTAGACATTTCTGCCTCTCAAAAGGAGGATGAAATCTGTGCTCTCTGACACGCTTTGGGCTCGCACAAACCATGAGCCTAGCAAATCTTTTCTAGCAAATCAAACAGGAACAAAAACAATAAATGTAACCTGATTATGTTTATAAATATATCCCCACAAGGAAAGGGCGGAAATCATTTACACTGGCCTCCCAAAGTAAGACACAGTAAAACCTGAGCTGATTTACTGTTAAAAACTGTCTCAGCCTGGGACAGCATTCCCAAAACAAGGCACAATCTGATTGGCTGGATTTATGCAATTTCCGTGAGTCAGGATGCTTTATCAGTCCCCCGAGAATCAAAGACATGCTTACAATGTACCAGGTTGCTACAGCGAGCACTTCTGAGGATGAACTGGTTGCTGGACCAAATTTCAAAGTGTTTTATTTAATACACTTAGTAAAGACCGGCTCACACTGTGCAATTTTGGCCACGATTTGGTCGTCTGAGACAAATTTGGAAAATCCTAAAAGATTCCTATAATCCTAGGCTAAAATCTGTAGTCTTTGATCGCTGGTTTGACATGTTCACTGACAGCCGATTAATGGCCGTTGCGATCAAATTTGACCTCCGACGAAATTCTGGCAGTGTCAGAACTTAAGATTTGGCGCACAATCCTGCAGTGTGACTTCTCCTACGACGAACATCAAACTGTCTTCGTTTTTCAAGACAAGTCATGATCAGAATTAATGCTAGAGATTTCTTCTATCCGCCATAATCTCCGGCGCTCCCGTCCTCCGGTCACGTGATTCACATGATACGTTGCCTTTGCTATGATAAACACCGGTTGCGCTGCTGTTTTCATGTGGGTGTGTAGTGCTGCTTGCACTATTCTTCTTAAATACGCCAGTATTGCCGCCATTCATATACTTTTAATGATAGCCAACATTACAGCCCCGCATGCAATGCAGCTCGCAGTCACTGAACGTGTATGGGTTAGAGGTCTGCATGGGCTTTAAACTGAAGCCCGAACCCGGCCTGTACCCGAGATCGTCTGACCCGACCCGAGCGGCACAGTTAAATTTAGAGCCCGAACCCGAAATCTTTTTTTTCTCCCCCACAACGAATAGGCAATTTAAAAAAAAAATGCTGTATTTCACGATTGCATGCAACGGTCAGTAAACACATTCATGTAAAGAAACAGAATCATTAAGGCTCAGCCAGTTCACAAGGCAAAAGAAAAAACACTTACCAGTTATGAAAGTTTATGAACATCAGGTGCAGCGGTCACATAAATTCTGCAGAGTTTTTGAATGATTGTATACGAAAAGACGATAGGCTAATTCTTCCATCGTGCAAATTATGGTCATTTTCGTCAGCTAAGGCTCGTTAGCATTCGGCCTGCTTTAAATCAGACACAGAGATGCAGTGCGGTAAGATCGCATTTATTTGAATTAATTAATTATATCATTTATATGAATTAGCGAGAGAGAGAGAGATAGAGAGAGAGAGGGATGAAAGTTGCGTGTGTGAACCTGCATCTGCACGTCTCTCTCTACAAGCAATGAGGCTTAGTTTCAAAAACAGCGATTTTACCCCCTCATTGCAGAGAAATATAACATTGCGAGTCAGTAGCCTGTTGAAGCTATTTTACTAATAAAAGTTTCCGTAGTGTGTTGTCGTGTGCAATAATGTGTGTGCGTGCGTCTATGAAAGCAGCGTAGCCTACTGCATATAGTTTTAGTTTAGCTATAAACCCGAGCCCGACCCAAACCCGAAGCTATTCATTAAACATTAACCCGAACCTGACCCGAAACCCCGAAAGTATTTCGGGACCCGTTGGGCTCGGGTCAGGTAGCAGACTTCTAGTATGGGTTGATAAGGTAAAACTCTGGACACGTTTTCTTGCGCATAACCCGTTTTTAACGCGTCGACTGTCGTACAGTCTGACATTAATGACAACGGAGATCCCACAGTGTGACATGATCACCATGTTTATACAGTCTGACAAGTACTATCCTAAAGGACTTTTAAAAATCGCACAGTGTGAGCCCGGCTTAAGCCAGCAAGTACTCACTTTACTTTGAGTACTGGTTGTGTACTGTTTACTCACCCCCTTAGATGTGTCCTAACCAGCTATGACTGCAACAACTCTCAAAATGTTTAATATGAATTATTTAATCACTTCTTAATACAAAATTTAGCTTTTGTTTTTTTTTGGTTTTTTTTGCACTCGTGACTTTATTTTTTAAAACTAGTTCTAGTTTTAAAAAATAAAAACTAGTCTAGTAAACTTTTAAGGTCATGTATCACCTCTGGTCAAATCTGACCTTGTTTCTCGTTATTCTTTTTTTTTTTTGATGGCAAGTAAAGAATGTGACAATGTTTACATGTGCCAAATACAGAATCCCATAGACCAAACATATAACATATAAGTAAAAAACATAGGCTAAGTAAAGAACTTGACAATATTTACATGTGCCAAACATTGAATCACTTGGACAAACAAACTACTGATAGCCAACATTACAAGTCACAAGTCCATTCTGATTAGCTCCTGTACTTGCATTCATCTGTGAGCATGCGTGTGTGTGTGTGTGTGTGTGTGTGTCATTGTGTCTAGGGGTGGGGGAGGAAGCATATAAATGAAATAGTATCTTTACAGATTAATAACAGATATAAGTAGTATACCTTTAAAAAAAGAAAAAAAGACAACAAATGTTATTAGCAACAATATTAATAATAACAACCATAATAATAATAATAATAATGATTTCATTAAGACTGGGAAAGGGTGGAAGACAATGAAGAGGGCAAGTAATAATGATAATAGTATTAAATTATAAACTAATAAATATTTAATAATTATTGGGGTTGACTGATGTTGCCTCTGACTATGTATTAAACAACAATGTTGAATATATTACATGACACTCAGAAGGAAATTACAAGTAGGACTATAATAGTGCTTCTACACATAATAATAAAAAACAAAAATAAATAAACAAATACATTTAATTTTAAATTCCAGTTTACAATTTTTTAATCTCCAGAGGGAAATGACAAGTAGGACTATAAAGGTGTTTCTACACAAAGTAAAATAATATAAATACTAAAATGACATTAAATAAAAAATAACAAAACAAAAACTACAGAGAAAACAATAAAACTAAGCAAACAGGAAAAAAAACCTTAATTAAATTTTTTTTTTTAAATCATAATGAGGAGGAAGACAAAGGGCAACAGCTCCAAGTAAGAATAGAAGGGACGTGTATCATCATCTCCCATTCTCAAAGCTTGATACTTATGAAAACATAATGTAAATAAAGTGTCAGTTTACATATTCAGTGGGTTATTCTTTGCCAGAACAAGCTGCAATGGCAATGTGCATCATATTATGATCGTCAAAGGACTAAACAAGACTGGAGACATCCACCAGAAGCTGCTACCAAAACCACACAGCCAATTACCAGCTTCCTCTCCACACTCAAACACACAACAGCGAAACACCTTGAAGTCACATATCACTTCATAAGCGTGGCGCATTCTTGTCAAATGATTTGTAAAAGCCCTCACCTCTGGGCTGCTTCAAAGGCAAGCAAGCTAGAGCAAAGCGGCATGCTCCCATCTAAAGAGAGTGACAACTGAGAAAGAACACTGTCTGATGGAGGTGTGTGTGTATGTGTGTGTTGAGTTAAGAACAGCTCAGACAGGTTCATTTCATGCTTCCTGCCCTTCCTCTTCTTTGGCTGTTGTGCCAGTGTCCGTCAAGAGCAAAACACACACACCTGAACACTGCACAAAGACACACACTTAAGCTGAGCTGAGCCTTGGTGTTCCTAGATATGTATCAGTCTATATGTGGATGATTCTACAGGGAACAATGTATTCATTTTGAACATGGTGTGTATTATGTTATACGGTACACTGTTAAAAATAAAGGTTCTTTATTGGCATCAATCGCTCAACAAATAACCTTTCCCATCCATGGAACATTATTGATTGATATATTAATATATGAACTGAATTGATAACATTACAAAAGATTTCTATTTCAAATAGATATTGATAGAAATCTGCATATTAGAAGGATTTCTGAAGTGACACTGAAGACTGGAGTAATGATGCTGAAAATTCAGCTTTGCATCACAGAAATCAATTTCATTTTAAAAGTATATAAAAATAGAAAACAGTCATTTTAAATTGTAATAATATTTCACAATATTTCTGTTTTTACTGTATTTTTGATCCCATAAATTCAGCCTTTTCAGCAACATTTAAAAATAAACATCTTACTGACCCCTCACTTTTGAACAGTACATAAACGCACACTAATATGTACCCTTTAACAATTAATATAAATAATAGAAATGAATTAAAATAATCTTAAACTAGATTGTGAACTAAAAATATCTGTAAAAATATCACCTTTTTACAGGTGTTTTACCAGTATTTTGAATTTTACACTGCATTGCATTGTGTTTTAGAGTTATGTCTGTAAAGTTAATGGATAATGTCCCTTGTAATGAGCTGCCAGTACTTTTTCTGTTATTTTATGGATTTATTGTTTACACTGTGGGAAGCTAGTGAATAAATCGACTTGTGCAAAACTGGCGAATCTGCCCCTTTAGTTGTGAACCAGGCTGATTTGTCTCAGTGAATCAGATCTATAGATCAGAACCAGCCCATTTCTGATTAGTCTAGTCTGTTCTGGTTTCTGGCATCAATATACAATTCTTGGTGTTGTTTCTGCCTCTGCTGGGAGATTTATAACCCCATACTGTCTGCCTGGATATTCATACACACACATATTCAATTTCTGTTTTCTATCTTTAAACGATCAACTGTGCTTCAGGGAAAAAAGACGACATTATTAATTGTATATTGTAAAGGCTGTAGAATAGCACAAGAACTGTCATTGTGAGACTGTGCACCATCCTTCACGTGGTGTGAGATATTCAGGCTAAGACCCCATATACCAGAGGCACTAGAGATGCCTGTAACCAAACAGAATACCAAGTGTTTACTTACGCAGTGTTTTTCTATTCTCAATGTATTCAGCTATTCACAAAGGTGGGAGTCAGACTGAGGGAGAAAGAAAGAGAGAGAGATGAATAAGAGATCCCTGCGGATGCTGCACTGATATTAATGAGAGCCCTGGATATTATTGCGGCCAATTTCCTCTTCCAATCAGATCGTCTGCTTGCAGAGTGCTCAGGGTTCCCCTTGAAAGTGAGCAGTACATCACAGACCTACAGAGACTATTGGCTTTTACAGCACCAGTGACCCATCAACCTGAGGACACACACACCAGGAGGAGTGTTTAAGGAGAATTTTAAATGCCATGGTGTTCAAAGTGTGAAGACTTGTCTTCTGAAATCTGATTCAGCTTTTCAGACAGCTCATTCAGACAGTTTTGTCTCCTCCCCTTCTCCTTATATGGTCAAATACGCTCACTGCAAACAAAGTTCTCACCTGTATTATTAAAGCACCAAATCTGAATGGCAGAAGGCCATTTGCAAAATTAAAGCAAAATTGCAAGTACTATTCCTTTTTTTTGGACAGAAACATCTGCAAAATGAATGTTTGTCATTAAAATGCCAAATGTATAAAATTTATTTTTACAACACTGACAGAACATAGAACATAAAAATGTAGGTTTTTCTTTCTAATAACAAATTATGCTTAAATAATCTGAATTGATATAATAGAATAGAATAGAATGTGAGATGATAGAAACAAGTTACAAGAAAAACTTTCACTTCAAGGTTAACATTGTTGATTGTTTTAATATACATTGTTTCCCAAAAACAAAATTGTGATGAAATAGTATTATATTATTTATTGTTTATAATATAATATAATATAACATAATATAATATATAACATTTAAAAAACAAGTCACAAAGGCTTTTACTTCAAGGATAATATTGTTGGCAAAATTCCTACACTAGTTAAAAAAAAGAAAAAAAGCCTATGCCATAATTTATTAAAAATCAAATCAAATATACTTCAGAATATCTTTAGTTGGACTTCAGCACTACTTCTGCACAAGCCAAAATTAGTTGTTCCAATTTAGCAGACTTTAAGTAAACCAGTTTAGTATAGCAAAGGTACAATTGCAAAATATTTTTTATAAAGCAAATAAATATATAAATGTATTTGTAGTATACTTAAAACATCATACGCATATTTCAAATACATTTTAGTTGTTTTTTTTCACTAGGGTAGTGATTTTCCTCTTTTCTTTTTAGACAAGTGATCTAATAAATTAATACATGTAAATAATTTTCATTATTTAACATTATTAAGTGCCAGCATTTGGCACCAATACTGCTTCGCAATCAGACGATCACAAAAGTGTTTCACTCATTTTGAAGAGGAGCATGAAAACCAAAACTGAGAACTACTGATTAAAGCAATAAAGTATGAGTAACCATGCAATCTTATGAATAGAATCACAGACTTGTGGATTTCAGCACGACTAGAGCATTGTATTGACCAATCAGAAGCCAAGACTGGAATTGCTCATTTTATAAATCTCCAGTGAAACTCACACACAGAAAGCGAGCAGGTGGCATTTTAATCGCAGGCTTGTGTAAATAAAAGTAAATCTAATAATCAGCTTGGCAATCCCATTACATAATTAGAAGAAGTATTTTATTTAACGGGAAGAATATATATTTATTTCGCTTTAGATATCAGTGGATCCAAATAAGAGAGTGTGTGTGTGTGTGCGCGCGTTTTTGTGATTTATGAGGACACAAATTTGTATAATGACATGGGTATGATATAGGCATTACAATGAGAAGGTGATTTATGAGGACATTTTGAGTGTCCCCATATTTCAAAAGGCTTATAAATCATTCAGAATGAGGTTTTTTGAAAATCTAAAAATGCAGAAAGTTTCCTGTGAGGGGTAGGTTTAGGGGTAGGGTTGGTGTAGGGCAATAGAATATACAGTTTGTACAGTATAAAAACCATTACGCCTATGGAATGTCCCCACAATTCACAAAAACAAACCTGTGTGTGTGTGTGTGTGTGTGTGTGTGTGTGTGTGTGTGTGTTTTGGTTATGGCTTGATTCCCACATCCATAAGAAGGCTCTGAGGTTAAATTTGTCCATAATGAGATTAGTAATAAAATGACTCCATAAACTGCACCCCATTCAGGCCAGAGAAAGTAACACACACTCTGTCTCTCTCTCTCTCTCTCTCTCTCTCTCTC
>NW_015505201.1:2258422-2260395 GCF_001515645.1 Sinocyclocheilus grahami | reverse complement strand
CTATGGAATGTCCCCACAATTCACAAAAACAAACCTGTGTGTGTGTGTGTGTGTGTGTGTGTGTGTGTGTGTGTGTGTTTTGGTTATGGCTTGATTCCCACATCCATAAGAAGGCTCTGAGGTTAAATTTGTCCATAATGAGATTAGTAATAAAATGACTCCATAAACTGCACCCCATTCAGGCCAGAGAAAGTAACACACACTCTGTCTCTCTCTTTTCCCACTTTCATTTGAACTAACAGATTTCAAGCATTCTTAAGCATGATACAGAGTAACTTAGCTTCCAGAAAAAAATCTAACCACTAAAAAAAAGGACATTCACATTAACCGTATTGACTAGATAACTTCCCCCATTCATGTGTATCCTCCTTTCAGAACGTATATCAGGTGTTAGATATCCTAAACAATTTCCTTTCACTTAACCACATAAACACTGACTCGCTGTGCTTGTGCAGTAAAGCGTTCCTAAACACCTTTAACTTGCAAGACCAATAATCTATAGCACAATCTTTGGGACTGTACAGTGCAAGCAGCCACCAAAGCATTTATGGATTCAATTAAATCCCAAATTGATTTTGTAAGTGGCCAAGCAATTAGGAGTGGATTTCAGCTTGAAATGGAGCACCGGTGGCTTTGATCTCAAGGAGAACTGAGCCAAAAACCAAGCACACATGACAAGACTGAAGCTCTTCAGCCTTTCATGTTTTAAGTATGTGACTAATCTGTAAGAAAAAGCCCAAGATTCAAGCTAACTCACAACTTTCCCTTCGAATGGCACAAATACTATGTGAATTTCAACGTAAGGAAGTTAAATTAAAATTGAAATTCAAAGAAACAGAGATTGTCTATAAAACAAATAGACAAAATGACAGTACTATCAATATACCGACTGACAGAAAAATAGTACAGAAAAACAGAACGATCGAACGACAGATAGAATGGTATAAAATTAATTAGATTAAATGAATGATAGAAAGAACACCAGATAGAACAGACAGAACAATGGATACAAACAGAATGATATACAGACAGACAGAATGACAGAGATCAATAGAACGATAGATAGAATGATAGAATGATAGAACGATAGATAGAACAACAGATAGAACGATAGATAAAATGATAGAATGATAGAACAATAGAACAATAGATAGAACAACAGATAGAACGATAGATAGAACAACAGATAGAACGATAGATAGAACAACAGACAGAACGACAGATAGAACTATAGAAAGAACGACAGATAGAACGATAGAAAGAACGACAGATAGAACGATAGAAAGAACGATAGATAGATAGATAGATAGATAGATAGATAGACAAGTGAATGACGGACGGCCGGACGGATGAACAGACAGATAGATAGATAGACAAGTGAATGATAGATGGAATGACAGAATGACAGATAGAATGATACAACAATAGAACGAACGAATGATAGATAGATAGATAGATAGATAGATAGATAGATAGATAGATAGATAGACAGATAGACCCATAGCCAATTCTACCCCTTAGCCCTTCCCGTTTCTCCTCCAACCAAAAGAGAATTGAGAGATAGATAGATAGATAGATAGATAGATAGATAGATAGATAGATAGATAGATAGATAGATAGAACGACAGACAGATAGATAGATGGATGGATGGATGGATGGATGGATAGATATAACGACAGACAGATAGATGGATGGATGGATGGATGGATAGAATGACACAATAGATAGATGGATGGATAGATAGAACGACAGATAGATAGATAGATAGATAGATAGATAGATAGATAGATAGATAGATAGATAGATAGATAGATAGATAGAACGACAGACAGATAGGCCCAATCCCAATTCTACCCCTTAGCCCTTCCCGTTTCTCCTACCCCTCCGTTTCGCGCGTTCACGTGAAGGGGTAGGGGTGTCTCGATTCTCTTTTGGTTGGAGGGGGAGGGGTAGGGGAAGGGGAAGGGGGAGG
>NW_015505201.1:2256859-2257262 GCF_001515645.1 Sinocyclocheilus grahami | reverse complement strand
AGATAGATAGATAGATAGATAGATAGATAGATAAGTGAATGAAAGACGGAATGACAGATAGATAGATAGATAGATAGATAGATAGATAGATAGATAGATAGATAGATAGATAGATAGATAGATAGATAGATAGATAAATAGAACGACAGACAGATAGGCCCAATCCCAATTCTACCCCTTAGCCCTTCCCGTTTCTCCTACCCCTCCGTTTCGCGCGTTCACGTGAAGGGGTAGGGCTGTCTCGATTCTCTTTTGGTTGGAGGGGTAGGGGAAGGGGAAGGGGAAGGGGAAGGGGAAGGGCCAGATGGCCCTTCAAACTAAGATTTTTCGGGACCACACTTCAAAGGAAGGGGTATGAATTATCTCAGCGTAAACCGGCTTCAGCGGCAACATGGCTGCCCGA
>NW_015505201.1:2233423-2256049 GCF_001515645.1 Sinocyclocheilus grahami | reverse complement strand
GGCTAGTCTCCCCAATAATTATAAATCGCTAAACCCTTTTCTCAAATATTGCCAATTCGAGAGCGAGAGAGAGAGAAAGAGAGAGATGAAAGTTGCTTGTATGCGCGTCTGTGCGTTTCTCTTTTTAGAGTGAGTTTACTTTAAAAACAGTGATTTTATCGCTTCTGGAAAATATAATGTAACGATTCAGTATTTAAACTGTTATTAATAAAAGTCGTGGGGCAGCGTTGACAAGTATCTTTGCTCCTGGATGTGTGAGCTGCGTGATCTCTGATATGTGTGTGTGTGTGTGTGTGTGTGTGTGTGTGTGTGTGTGTGTGTCAGTAAGCAGCGAATTAATATAGAACGATAATTAAAGGCTCTAACGCACACCAGTATAGGTGTGTGTATTGTAGGAGCTAGACGACGTATGATGACGTGTGACGGCATAGTAGTGGTGTCCCAATTCTTAGGGGAATATTTTCACCCCTTCCCGGGACAAGGGGAAGGGGTAGGCGGAGGGGTATAAAATAGAATTGGGATTGGGCCATAGATAGATAGATAGATTCAATAATTCTTCAGAAATTAACTTTTGTGGCTGTGGTAGAAGAGTTTATTTCCCAGAATTACCGGTGTTGATTTTCTTTGAATTGCAATTCAGTAAATTCCTTTTCCTGTCATTCAAATTCAAATTTCAGTTCAACTTCCTGGTAGTTTAATTAGCCCTGCCCTGATGCACATCATCCTGACTAACAAGAGAGCAGCTGAAAACAACAGCCAATGAGATTACAAGAGAGTGGAGAAAAAAAGCATAGCACTGCCACCAACATCTCAAACAGAATTTCATCCATATTTTTCGGCTCATTTCTTGGAAATCAGTGCAAAAGTGACCGCATAGCCCTTCCTACTACTTCATTTCAAAGTAACAGGCCGTCACCTGCAGACTCGAGACGGCCAGAGCCGAGCGCCGCCACTAGAATGGAGTCATCATGCGGCGCCGTCGATTCAGAATGCTTTACATTCACTACCTTTCAAACACACTTAATTCACACACTTTAACTCCAGAGGACACGGCTGCCTTCCCAAACAGACCAATAACAGCTCGGAGTCACGTCCTTAGCGGCGGTCAATCAGATCAATACCGCACGGGGCTCCGTACAGAGTGCTCATTCTTCTCATCCTCACGTAATAACCTAACACCCGCTCCTCCACGGAGAGGCGAGGGGAAAAATGAGAGGTTCCTCCTCTCCACTCTCCCGGTGGAGGAAATTAGGCAAGTAAGCAATAGGATTTGAAAGGCTATTGTTGTTGGCATGGGCTCCATTTCAACAGAGAGACTGAAACAAAATAAACGGCTTATTACTAAGCATTGAGAACCCTTGAAAAAGCGGCATGGTGAGAACACACGCAAACAACGGGCTCACATTTGTAAACTGACAAAGGCGCACAACAACTGGGTTTCAATGAACATCTACGTATTAGCATTCATGGAAGAAATTTAGGCTCTGTAAAGTGAACTATTGGACTGTACTTGTAACACAGGGTCTATAGGAAGTCGCACCAGATACAGAAACAGTGAGCTTTATTCTCCAGAAATTCTCCAGCTCATTTTAGGGCAGTTAGTAAAAGAGTCACAGGTTTTTCAAAGGAGCATTAATCTCAACAAGCATAACATTAGGTTGTAATTTGACATAAAAACACATAATGAATGCTAAACAGAACTAGAAAAGGAACTCTAACTGGGACGCAATCACTCGAGGTTTGTCTCGAGCAACGCAACTTGTAATCTGGCACCACTTGCACGGTTATCAAAATGTTCAATAGCATTTGTCAAAAAGACGTTTTAAACAAAATACTGAGAATTTGTGATAGGTAAATCTATAATAAACTGATAGGGATGGGAACTGGAAAGAATTTATTGACTCTGGTTCAGTTACTTTAACGAATCCTTTGGTAGGAATAAATATTTGGGAAAAAAATTCAGTTCCTCTACAAGTAAATTGAAAACAATTCTTGCAAAAACAAAAAAAAAGGTTTACAAAGATTTTTTTTTAATTACTCTTTAGAGAATGTAATCAAATAACTTACCTTAACTATATATTAAAGAAATAATACAACTATATATTAACTAAAATGTATTAAACCAAAAGAAATGGCAATATATTTTATTCATTAATGTTTCACTGCTTATTTTATTTATTTAATCTACAGAGATGCTTCCTTTTGCCAGAAGGGTAAGGAAATTCAACTCCCACAATGCCGTGGACTGCACCCCTCTGTCAATCTGACTGTCCATGGGCAGGGATACAAAAATGCAGAAGTGTGAACCTTAGTTTTAACAAAAGCCCTGGAGCAATTTGTGTCACTGGCAAATAAACTAGTAGGTGCCGGTAAAATGGAGAAAGAGTACACATTGTCCATATACTACACATATTGGTTGAAAATTGGCAAACTTGACATTTACTGTAAGTCTAACAGCGAACTGAACTGCATGTGTTCACTGATTCACTAAAAAGAACTGAATAATTTGTCATTTGTATCTTAAAGTAATTTGTTTTGTAATCAGTCTATATTGGTTGTGCTATATACTTCTGAATCACTAAAAAGAACTGGCAACTACATCTGGAGCTGTGTTGCAGCATCACTGAATAATAAAGTTCAGTTTCTTCTGTATATGCATTGGCAGAAGAATGCAGTTGCAAGAACCGGTATTGTTTTATTTAAAATGTAACTGGTTCTGAATACGTTCATGCTTCCCAACCCTATTAATAAGCAGAAAGGACAGCAATGTTGGTAGCTAACAACAGCATACAATACACAGAACCCAGATGAGTCAGGCCAAAAAAAGACTTCAGTCACTGTCAAATTAGCATATTCTCATGAACTAACAACACGATTCTGATAATGAGAATGTGCCACCATCATTGTCGAGTGCACTGAACAATATTGACACATAGCATCAATCAGATCCCCCATGAAAGTAGATGATGTTCTTTCTCTATTATGTTCACTAGAGCTCTGTTACATTTGAACCAAGATCACGTAGCTTTGAAGAATGGCGATTTAAACCAATCTTAAAGAGAGTGCAGCCAGACATGTTGATTAGTATGGAAGTTGAGTTCATGCAGGCTCAGCGGAGAAACTAAATCTGACCTTGCAGGCACACTGCTTTAATCAGACATTAATTAGCAGATGAGCTCTGACGAGCTTTCCCCCTCTCGTCCTCTTGTGGGTGCTGCTCCGGCATATTGTGGGGATGAAACGAAAGCAGAAAGATGCACACACACACAAACACAGTGATGATATATGAGCTAGGATATAAGTGGGGATAACAAATATTCAAGATTTATTTAACAGTCCAATAGAAATGCATTAGAACGCTGGTGGAGCGAAACATCTACTTAATGAATTAAAATCAAATACAGATAAGCAAACAAGCAAAACGAGACTGAGATTGCGTTCATGCTGTGGCAGCCATATACATATACAGTGGATGCAATACCAAATTAATAAGAAACAATAATAAATGTAGTTGAAACTTAAATAATTAAACCTTTAAAAGAACAGCATTTATTCAAAATAGAAATCTATAAGCCTTAACAAAACAAGTCTTTAATATACTTTTTAAATAATTTAACGCATCCTTGCTGAAAAATGTATTAATTTTTTTTATTATTTTTTTTTTTACTTACCACAAACTTTTGAACAGTAATGTATATTGTTACAAAAGATTTATATTTTAAGTAAATGCTGTACTTTTTTTTTTTTAATTCAGCTTGGCTTTACAGGAATGAATCATATTTTAAAGTATATTAAAATGCACCCTTGATGAGCAAAAAAACATTAAAAATCTTACTGATTCCAAACTTTTGACAGTATGTATGTATGTATATATATATATATATATATATATATATATATGTTATACCTATCGTGGGCTGTAAAAAGTGCTGTACTGACCAATCAGAACTTACAATCAATCTATCCTAGACTATCCTTTTTTATAAGGCATCTGCTATATTATGATACTGTATATCCATGCTTCATTAAAAAAAAAAAGTATTATCATGATGATATACCGGACAGTGTCCTGTGTACGACATCTGCTCTCACCTGCTTCATTACAGCAACACACACATCACAGAGGGTCCTGATGGTGAACTGCTGGAGAGTTGGATCTAGCAGCTGTGTACCTGGGTCCCATTGGTACAGACCACGAGCTAATTATAGAGAATTATTAAGATTTATCTATCTCACTCTCTCTCGCTCTCAGAGCCAATGGTCTCATCAACCCTCTCTTCTCAAAGTTAATCGCCAAACTGACTTTTGGCTTAATTGCTCACGTACAAGTCTCACTCAAACAAGTACACACGCTGTTAAATACAAACATAACTAACATTGCAATGCATTATAATGATATAATAGGATCATGATTAAAACTGCAGTAAAAGTGCGGCAGTGTATTTAGATGATTTGTTTCTTCATTCAGTGAACTGTTAATGAAATTATATGCATGCACACATACAGTGTACTCCAAAAGTTTAGAAATGCCCTAAGCAAAGTTGGTTTTTGAAAGATATTAGCATACATCTGTCACGGGGTTGTGGTTGTAGTAATTGCGCACGACGAAGGAGTAGAAGAAAATGAGTTTTTAATAAGCATCAACACACTATAACCGTTGAAAATAACATTAATCCAAGACAAAGGAATGAAAGAAACGGAGGGCTTATAAAGGGAAGGCAACTAAGGAGATGAAACGAGATGATTAATACAACACAGGTGGAAACTAATGAATGAACTAATCAGGGTAACTAGGGGAAACTAGGTCAAAGGAGAACAGGCTAACTGAAAACACAATGAAAACTAAACATAACCCTGACATCATTAACTTTTAGCGACAGTCCACGTATATTTGAATTGTGAACCACCGCAATACGTACCCGAAGCAACATAATAAAAACACAGCAATACATACCTATATCAACATAATAAAAACAGGGTTCGCGTATTGAACCCATGTTTTAGCGCCACTCAATGGACATTTCTCTTTGAAACTGTGGCAAAACGTGCAGTAAGGTACGTAAAAACGGTGTTGCACAAAAAGTACACAGAGGTACGTATTTTTATGAGACCAGGTTGGCTTAGAAACTACAAAATTATGAAAACACACTTTATGAAATAAAAATTTTATGAATCCTGAGCTTAGAAATAGTAAAATACTACAGCTATAAAGCTATAAAATACAAGATTTATAACATACAGTACAAACGGTGATCTCATTGGTCAGTTGTTCTGTCAATCAATCAGTGAAGCTACACTACCATTCAAAAATTAAGATTTTGTCAGGATTTTAAAAGTCTCTTATTCTCACTAAGGCTGCATTTGATCTATATGGCACTGAAGACTGGAGAAATGGCTACTGAAAATTTGGCTTTTCCAATACAGGAATTAATTACATTTTCAAAATATATTAAATAATAAAACTTCTTTATATATTTTTTATATACTTTTTATAAATTTAAATATTTCACATCTTCATTTTTACTGTACAGTATTTTTGAACAAATAAATGCATGCAGCATTGTTGAGAAAAAAAAAATTGACCAGTAGTGTATAAAGGTTTTCAGACCCAGTAATCTTCAACTACAAACCCTGTATTAAATCTAATCCTGCAATTAAACTAACTGTACTGCTTATATATTGTCATTATAACTATATATAATTTTAAAAAAATCATTATTGGTGGTCATCTATTATAATTCCAAGACTTTATACAGATAAGGAATTACACTGACATTGTCTAAATCCTTGTTTGCATTTCTAAACTTTTGGAGGACGCTGTATATCACATAGTCTGCTTCAGCTCATACCGGGTCACTCGGGTCACAATCTGGCAAGATAAAATAGCTCAAAAACAGGGGAATAATACCTATATGCACCAGCTCCAGATGCTGGAGAAGGTTGTCATTGGAAAATATGGAAATGAGTGAAGCAGGTTTTAACACTGTTAAGGTCAGCAGTAGCAGGGACAGATTCACTTAGCCTTTTAATTCAGTCTTCACATCCCTAGGCATACACAAACACACACATACAGCTCGTACTGTAAAGCTCAGAAATGCTAGTGGGATTTGTAACAGCGCCAATGCGGCCGGAGGTAATGAACTCTGCTGCTGACCAATAAATCAACTTCTCACCCACAGCTGAACAACTTCACATGTCAGATTCAAGGCCTCTAGGCACATGTAAGGATATAAGGAGGTGAAGAATGCAGCAATAAGGCTAGAAAATACTAAACTGTCTGTCTAAATAACTTAAGAGTGCACTAATTTGTTCATAACAGAGCTATCACACTGAAACCAGCCAATGGCACTAGCATAACTATTGCTCTTATTTATGGTTAGGCATGCTTTTTAAAAAACAACAACAACAACAACAAAAACATGCAGGGCAGAACTGCATTGATAATAGTCAAACATTGAGGTTTGGCTTTGTTCTAAATCCCTGACACTATATATTAAGCATCTGCAATTAATTCAGCTCAAACAGCTTAAAGAAATAGTTCACCCAAAAATAAAAAGAATTGCTAAAAATGTACTCACCCTCAAGCCATCGAAGATGTAGATGAGTTTGTTTCTTCATCAGAACAGATTCAGAGAAATGTAGCATTACATCACTTGCTCACCAATGGATCCTCTGCAGTGAATGGGTGCCGTCAGAATGAGAGTTCAAACAGCTGATAAAAACATCACAATAATCCACAAGTAATCCACACCACTCCAGTCCAACGTCTTGTGAAGTGAAAAGCTGCATGTTTGTAGGAAACAAATCCATCAAGGTGTTTTAATTTAAATAGGAGTTATATAAATGAGAAATATAAATACATAATCCATAATAATAATTTCTTCAGTAAAAAAGTACATTCCCTGTTGTCCTCTTACAACAAAATCAACTGACATATTTATGTACAGTAGGACTGTTTTGGACTGTTTTCACTTGAAAACTGAAATAAAAAAAACTATTTTTTTAAATTGAGAAAGCAATATTATGGATAGAGAACTCGAATTTCATCCGGAAGCAATAGCTTGAAGTTAAAAAGATCTTAATGATGGATTTATTTCTTACTAAAAAAACAAAAGCTGTGTAGCTTTTCACTTCAAAAGACATTAATTGATGGACTGGAGTCGTGTGGATTACTTGTGAATTATTGTGATGTTTTTATCAACTGTTTGGACTCTCATTCTGCCGGCACCCATTCACGGCAGAGGATCCATTGGTGAGCAAGTGATGTAATGCTACATTTCCCTAAACCTGTTCTGATGAAGAAACAATCTACATCTTCAATGGCCTCATTTCAGCAAATTTTCATTTCATCACTATTCCTTTAACATAAAGACTCCATTCAAATAGTATTATACATCATGTCTGTCTTAAATGTTCTTTAAAACAGATGCTGCTTATACTTAAAAAGTTTAACAATACCATTTGAAACTGTCCCACTAACCTAATACAATTTTCTAGAATGTTTTATTACTTTGAATGTGCCATTCAAAATCAAACTAACAGCAATTACTCTACATTGCAAACGTGCTCTTGCATTACAATTTGACCCTAGCAACAACCCAGAACACCTTAGCAACCTCGAAGTAATGTGCTTAAAATCCCTCAGTAGACAGAGGACTTCTATTTAGTGCGTTTACAACAGATTTACGTTTAATATCCATACAATGAAATGGTATAACAATAACCCCATGTCCAAAAAACACAGTAATACCATGGTACAGTTTGGCACTTTTAGTGGTCTATTTATTTCTCTCAGAAGTAAATTAACAAAAAATAAATGGAGTGTTAAATCAATTCTATTTTCTAACTTAGCACTCATTTTTACTTGAGTTAGAAAAGTGCCTGTTTTCCATCTCATCTTACATGCTTATCAGTTAACAAAGTGCCTGATCATTACCACTACCATAAGCGCTGTCTGCAACCAGTTTACTTAAGATGTCAAAAACAAACATCCATCTCTCTCACCTCTCAACGAGCGCTGACAGGAAAAGCTAAAAAACACAATTAGCGCTGAAGAGCGACTAGCAGCTCTATTATGCATAAATGCTAATCCATCTCCCACCGAGGCGGCCGTGTTGGAACAATTAACGAGTGGAGGGTGTAATTCCTGTGTTTGATATTGAGATTTCGCAGAGGAGGGACTTTAATCAAGATCAATTGCTTCAAAGCAATCAGGCATTTGCCTTGTTTTGTCCGAACGTTTCACTCCATGGCTCTCTAGGGATTTTCTCTTCCTTTACTAACACTCCAGCCAGTTCAAATATACAGTAAAGATTTAAATGGGAAGTCTTAGCTGAAACTGTACAAATAAGCAAACTAAAAAAAACTTTTATTTATAAAGTTATTCAACCAACCCCACAGGAAAGAAAAATCACAAATGAGATATTTTTTAATCTCACAACTGTTTCTTCTAGATGCCAGTGGAGACTTTGCTGACCTCTTCTGCTTTGCAGTAAATCTCACATGTGTCTCCTTGAGAATGTCAGAACAGATATCAACAACAAAGTCTTAAAGTGATAGTTCACCCAAAAATGAAAACTCTGTCATCATTTATCCTCAAGCTGTTCCAACCCTGTATGAATTTCTTTCAGCTGTTGAACACAAAAGATGACATTTTGAAGAATGTTGGTAACCAAACAGTTGATGTTAGCCGCTGTATGGAAAAGAATACTATGGATGTCAATGGCTACCGTCAACTGTTTGGTTACCGACATTCTTCAAAATCTTTTCTTTTCTGTTCAGCAGAAGAAAGAAACTCATACATGTTTGGAACAACTGGAGGGTGAGTAAATGATGACAGAATTTTAATTTTTGGGCGAACTATCCCTTAACTATCCCTTAAACTTTGCTTTGTTTTGACATGATACACAAAAGTCTGCATTCAAAAGTCAGAGATCTCAATATAAACTCTCCCAAGACCACATTCATTTTTTTTTTCTTTTTACATTTTAAATTACTAAAAATTTGCAGTTTGGGTGAACAATCCTTTTAATGGAAGACTGTCATCATTTACTCTCTCAAGTTGTTCCCATCCAGACCTGTATGAATGTCTTTATTCTGCTGATAACCAAACAGCTGCTGGTATCCATTGACCTCCATAGTATTTTTTCCCAATGGGCTCCAACATCGACATTCTTCAAAATATCTTCTTTTGTGTTCAGCTGAAGAAAGAATCTCATACAGGTTTAGAACAACTTGAGGGTGAACAAACAATGACAGAATTTTCATTTTTGGATGAACTATCCCTTTAAGTGTCCTGAGCTATGAAATGGCCAACTCAGAGCAATATTTTCCTCTAGGATTTTATTTATTTTTATTGTACCTTGCTAGACATGTATTTAAGAAACAAAAACCCAGTCTAAAGCGTCCCAGACACTGAAGCAATAAGTAAAAATGGTCAATGGACAATAATGACTGTTGAAATCATTCCCCGGGGCTTGTAATGGCTATACAGAAGTCTGCTCGTGACATATTCACAACACTCAGTTTTACAGGGCACAGCATTAAAATCATCTTCTGCCGTGCACAGGTTCAAACCTCACTCGGAGCGAAGGCCAGTTATAGACTCAGGTCTGCCACAAATCATGAGTTTGCACCTGTGCACTATTAACTGCACCCTCCCTGAGGACCGTTCGCTTGGATGGGGCTTTTAACTCAGTCTTTAGAGAGGAGTCTGTTCAGATGAGTTATTAAACCTTTCTGATTTCTTCCAGCGCTCCATATTCATGCTTTTCTTCAGCAAATTAAAGAGTTATGGTCAAGCGAAGGCTGCTATTAAGTCTATAACATGTTAAATGACTTAAATGCATTTACTCTCTCTAAATAGATCTCTATGTGCATATATCTATATTTGACACTATCATTGCAAAATTGCAGAAAATTCAAGTTTGCCATCACAGGAATAAGATACACTAAATATAACCTTTATATTGTAATAATATTTCACAATATTAATGTTTTGTACTGTATTTTCAAATAAATGCAGCCTTGGTGAACATAAGAGATTTTTTGGGGGAGAAATGTTTTTATTTGGCAAGGATGCATTATATTAATCAAAAATGACAGTAAAGACAGTTATAATGTCACAAAAGATTTCTATCTCACATAAATGCTGTTCTGCTGAACTTTCTATTCATCAAAGGGTTCCAAAAATGCATCATGGTTTCCACAAAAACAGTTTTCAATATTGATAATGATTATGTGATATAATTATATGAAATATAAAACATTTTAAAATAAACTTCTAATACATAAACAGTCTCTAAAATATATTAAAATAATTAAAATATATATTTTAAATTGTGATATTTCACAAATTCTATTTCACTTTATTTTTGATCCAATATATGCAGCATACAACAATTTGTGAGACAAAAACAATTGTTACTTTACTTTCATATAATTTTACTTAAAAATAATGTCCCCAAAAGGAGGTTTTGTCAAGTTTAGTTTACAAAACTCTGCCTAAAAATTGGTTAAGTATGCACACACACAGACAAAATGACAGATATTTCCATTTCCCTCTCTCACTCACTGTATCTCTTTCTATCTCTCTTTTTCCTATTACGGAGGCCGGACTTTGGAACGGTTATTTAATTTAAATGCCATACAGTCATGTTGAGATGGATGGAAGCAATAGCACTGATAATGACTTTGATAATGAAAGACTCTTAATCCGAAAAGACTGAGAACTTGTGTGTTTTTGAAGAGCGAGACCAAACTGCAGCTCAATGGACGAGCTGTGTGTGAATATGCCTGAGTGCGTTTATATTCTGCATATGGAACATCTCTCGGACTGCTGGATTTCTGTGAATTGAAAGGTATCACGAAACGACCCCTCCATCCTGCTGCACAGAGAGAGAGGCAGAGAGCGGTCACATCGCTCAGTCCTAATGTGCTTACGGAGCCATGCATTCATTAACGTCTAAAACAGCAAAAAGACCATTCTCAGCTTCAGAGGGGGAACCGAATCAATTTATTTCTATTCCATTTATTAGCATTAATTCACACAATTGAACAGGCAGGACAAAGCCATTTTCTCCTGGCATAACCAGTCCCCAAAAGGAACAATAAAATAGAGATGATTATGCAAATTGTACCAACAGGTATATCAAATAAAATCTATGAGAGACATAACTCAGTTTCAAAATCTAGCAAGCTGCCCAACAATTGTGTGCATTATGGGTTTTTTGTTTTGTCTAAATACCGCATCTAGGATTGTTATATCATCATACATGGCTACGCACTGACTATACAAAACACAAAAAAATCCATTATGAAGTGCACTGCCTCCTGAGTCTCCAGGCTCTTCTGTGATTGATGGCTTCCTGACCAATAAGCATCACCCTCCTGCGGCCTCTATCAGCGAGAGTCAAAAGTTGTGAAGTAGGTCATGTTTGCCTGACGCGTCCAATGGTATTTCTATGGTGACGGCTTGTTAGAAAGGCCTGTCAGGCTGGAGTGACGCAGCCCCGCTCCACCACTCAACGCTGTCTTGCCCCATTTAATGCCCTTTCTCTCAGTTTAACGCTGCTGACATGCAAACTCTCCCATGGCAACCAATTTAAACGCCTCGAAAGAATCCTTTTATCAATTAATAATGCCTAATACTTGACGGAAGGATAGCAAGTGTTTGAATTCCTGCTTGATGTGAATCGCTAATGAACGCAGAAAGTCTTTCAAAGAGACACATGCCACTAAATGAATCGAAGAGATTTATCCTTTTAGACTTATAGTTCAGCCATCATTTCTTCATTATCATGCCATTACAAAGATGTATGACTTTCTCCTGTGGAACAGAAAAAATAAAATAAAATAATTATTATTTTAGTACCTTAAACTAAATATAAATAAATAAATCAAATAAACCGCAAGTTAATTTAATAATACTTTATTTAACAATAAATACAATTTAAAAATTATATAAAAAAATCAAAATATTAATAAATGATCATTCATTTTCTATATTGATTTTTCACAGGTATTTTACTAGTATTATGAATTATGCATTTTATCTGGTTTTGTTTTAAGGTTGAAGAGAAAATGTACTGATAATTTTCTGCCTGAATATTATGTTTTTCTACACATTTTTCTCTTACATTGTATAAGTAAGGAATAATTGACTCCGGGCCGTTGAATTATTAGAAAAATAATGCACACCAGAGGTGGTGATGCGGCCACCCCGTAGTATAAAATATGCTTCTGTTTCACATGGTTCCAATGTTGCACACAGGAAGCATAATGCATTCAAAAAAGATTATGCCACTGAAACTGAGTGTTTTGTGAAGTGAAGAGTGAAGGAATTGGCTTCCTTCTTTATTAGTCATGTGTTAAAGATGCTCCACTTAACACCAACAAAGTTCAATTAAATATAATAAACACCTGCATGCCCGCGAACGCACACGTGCATGCCTGAACTCACAAACAACTGTGTTGTGTCTGTGTGTGTGTGTGTGTGTGTGTGTGTGTCTGTGTGTGTGCGCGTTCAAAAAAAAGCAAATGTAAGAGTGAGAATATTGTCACATACCTGCTGCTGGACTCAAAATAAGTGCACTAAAAAAGCTTGACATCAGCATGTGTCCGTGTGCAACTTGAGACTACAGTACAGGTGAGAAGCACAGCGTGCTCACATTCCCTGAGTACATTAATGGTGCTAATAGGATCACGCTTACCATCTGTTCCCTGTAGCATGATGCACACTATAAATAGCACTTCAGCGGCAGGAGACTACGGGATATCCCTGGTACTTCCTTGCCTTAAAACTGATCTCCTGTGCGACAGGAAATATCAGGGGTCAGGGTCGATAAAGGGTGAGCCAAATTAGACTAATTAAACAGCATCTACTAGCAGCGTGGCTACAGATGTAGTGACTTTAAGGTGTTTTTCAACACTTAAAGTCAACATGAAACCAATTTTACTTCCCCAGTGTAACGTATTACCAAGTGCCAAAAAAAAAACTAAAACATGAGAGTAAGCGTTAGATTTTCTGCATTGGGAGTTCAATAGATTTTGGATGAAAAGAGACAGAGTTATCATTAATAATAATAATATAAAAAAATTAATTAAATTAAATAATAACGCGGTTTGGCTAAACTAAACTAAAAAATTGCACTGCTTTCAAATCATAATTCAAATGATCAATAAAAAAAGGCCTCCCCATGTGGATAAAAAATAAAATAATAAAATGAAATAAAATAAAATATGGTCCAGATGAACTGAAATAATGTGCACCAAGAACATGTATTTAAATGAAATAGATTCCATTTTTATTTCATATTAAGTGTGAAGACGTGGATGAAAGCAGAGCTAAAGGGCTAGCTTTGGCACAAACCCAATATTTTCCATAGAAAGTCATTGCTGGCTGTTTCTAGACATTGCTGTGCCTGTAATGCAGCTATGGGCCGTTCTGGGTAATTACTGGAGCTCAGATAAGTTATCTGTATATATCTATATAAGTTAAAGCTATCCTCCAATAGCTTTGACCTAGAGCCAGCAGCATTGCATTCAAATCATAATTCAAATGATCAGTAAAAATAGTCTCTACATGTGGACTCCATGCCAGCCATCTATCTTGTGTTTAACAGCTTAGAAAGAGAGAAGAGAATTAAAATATATCTTGGTGTTTAACAGACGGGCCGTGCAAAACTCAATCAGAGTGCAGTGACTGCATCAAGCTAAATAATTCATAGCCAAAAGAAGCCCCTTCTCCACACTGTCCCATCACTCTCTCTCTCACACACACAACTTCTGTGTCTGTCTTTCCCTCCAAAGAGCACATCAGAAACTCACTGTCACACTGTGATCTACACAGCTGTCAAGCACTTTCCACAGTCCACTAGCCACTATTGAGGCTCTCCGTCAATGTAAACAGGTGCAAAAGCAACTTTTTCTACATCTGCCAATGGACAGTACTTGCCTGATATCCTGTTCCCAATCTATACACACAAATAGACAGACAGATGCAACAGTAGAGAGGAAAATCAGATGCGAGTTAAAAACAGCATTTCATTACAATACCATTTTGCAATGCAATTTTTCATTTTTCTTCTGAATGCTGGGAAAAACAGGTTGGCATATGCCAGCATCACACCATAGAGGGTTCATAAGTTCCACCTCATTCTGAGACGTCACTGACTGCTAGAGGGAATAAACGAGGCAATAAGACACTCACATCCCGAAGAGTTATCTTGACTTAACAGTATATTACACTGACTATAGTAGCCTTTACAAACAGCTTTCAACTGTACGGTGGTTAAACAACGGCAGGGTCAGATCATTTCATTAGCCTACTCTTTAGATCCTTTCCATGACCGCCCAGTTCACAGACAGGCTGATTCACAAGGGCATGTTCATAGATAATCGCTGTTGGTATTTCCTGTTAGGATTTGTGAAACGCAAGAAAATGTGCTCTTCTCTTCTTGACAGAGTTATAGTGTTTCTCAGCTTAACATATCACTTGTTCCTCTAGGGGGGTCTTGAAGAGCTATACCACGAGTTTTCAAGACAAAACAAAACAAAAAACAAAAAAAAAAAAAAAAAAAAAAAAAAAAAAAAAAAAAAAAAAAAAAAAAAAAAAACAAAAAAAAAAAAAAAAAAAAAAAAAAAAAAAACAAAACAAAAAAAAAAAACTAAACAAAACAAATAACACAAAACACAAAAAAAAAAAAAAAAAAAAAAAAAAAAAAAAAAAAAAACACAATACAAAACAAAAAAACTAAACAAAACACATAACACAAAACACAAAACGCAAAACAAAAAAAACCACATAATACAAAACAAAAAATAAAACAAAACAAAACACACAATACAAAAAACAAAACAAAACAACACAACACAACACATTCAAGTCGCATTGCATTCAAATCATAATTCAAATGATCAATAAAATTGCTTTCCCAATGTGAATAATAAAAAATATATGTACTGTTAATGCATGAATTCTGAATTAGCAAATAATTGCAAATGTTTTTATGCTTATTAACATTAAACACTATGAAACATAATTTTCATTCATTTAAATAAAGCTGAAATAAAACCATCCATCCATCCCGAGATGAAAACCTTAAACATCAAGTCATGTAGTACTTTAATATATTTTTATAATAATAATAATAACAACAACGATTTTTCATTCTTCATTAAATGAGAAAAAATTGCTCTCTGACCTCATTATAAATAAATAAATAAATACATTTTTGCAAAATAGTTGCTCTCTGACCTCTTTACTGTCACTGGCCATACAATGTTCATAAGCAATCTGCAGTACAATTAAATTACTGACCCTGGGCTATTAAACCCACTAGCTGCCATGTCATTTGACCTTTATCTCTATACAGAGAGAAAAAGACAATGAAAGAATGTTTGAAAAAAAAGAGGAGCTTATTAAAACCTCCAAGACAGACAGAGAAGCGTACAGAGAATATGATACATAAAATGAGTGACTGGACACCAGATAGAGCGAGAAAATGGCAAAGGAACACAAGAGAGAAGGATAAAGATGGAAATAATGGGCTGAGCAGAGAACGGCACTTTATCCTTTCATAATATTCCAGCCTGTTTGTGTGAAAGGGAAGTCAGAGATGACGGAATGACAGAACACACACACAAGATCACTATAACCGTCTAGCACACTGTCAAACACACAAATGTACACACTTGCACAAATATATTCATCATCCATTGCTGTATGCCGTCTGTGATGTGAAAGTACTGTGGAGGAAATGAAAGTTTCTTCTCTACGCTTTCCTATACAGGGAGTCGTCAAAACGAGACACTAACATGAGACACGCTGACAGAGCCTGCGTTCAATGTGCAGGCGAGTAAGAAAGCTATAGAAATGTATACAGAGCACACAATAGTGATATTTCATTGCTTGCTTTTACCAGGCTCAACCCAGCAGCTTTATCACTTCTTACCCTGATCTTGGAGCTGTGATTAAACCTGAGCAATTCAACTTGACCTTCACCTGATTCTACTGTATAGTGGACAATCATCCTGATCGATTTCAAGAAAGCCTTCTAACAAGGCAATTGTAAGCTAAGTGATTTTTCTAGATACACTACGGTTCAAAAGTTTCCTCATTTGTTATTTGTTTTTAAAGTAATAATACTTTTATTCAGCAAGGACACAATAAATTGATCAAAAGTGACTGTAGAGACTTGTGTTGTTACAAAAAAATTGTTTTAAATAAATGCAGTTCTTAAATTTGAAGCTGAGAAAAAAAAATGTATCACCGATTCCACAAAAACATAAGCAGTAAACTGTGATAAGAAATGTTTTTTGAGCATCAAATCAGCATATTAATATGATTATAATAATTATTAATTTATTATTATTTCTGAAGGATCATGTGACGCTGAAGACTTTCAGCTTTGCATCACAGGAATAAATTACATTTTAAAATATATTCAAATAGAAAACAGCTATTTCAAATCGTAATATTTCACAATATTACAGATTTTACTGTAGTTTTAACTAGTTAAATGTATCCTAGGTGAGCGTTCTTCAAATAAATAAATAAACTTGACCCCAAACTTTTGAACTGTACATGTGAGGGTATATTTATGGATCGTTTTGTCAAAATAAAATGTCATAGAAATATATTAAATAATAATAATAATAATAATAATAATATATGTTATTAACAGACAGGGACTTTCAAAAAGGGCTCACAAATTTAAAGTAACAAGACTTTTAAAAAATTTTCCCCATTTTCAATCTGCTTTAGAGATACAATTACATTTCTTTTGATTTGAGTGCAGGTAAAAGTGTATAAAAATTAAATAAAAACAAAATGATTTTACTAGGGGGAAAAAATTATTTTTTTGTAAATCACTAAAATATCAATAATTTTCCTCATACAGTATAAAAGCGTTTTTACTTATGTTTTAGTATCCAAATCTTAATGTGAAGAATAGAAAGAAAGAATTTTTTTTAGATATATCAAATTACAGTATATCTGTGATGTACATCAGTTATGCTCATCCTTAGTATTTCCTTTGAAGTCATATTGAGTAAAACAGCTCCATATTTAACAAAGCACGAAGTCCTGAAGTGGAAGCAATGCAACCCGTTTTACAGAATACAGATGTTTGATGCGCATAACCTCTATTTAAGGAGGTGCAGTAGTGTTCTCTTCAAAAACAAACTGGACCTCTTCTCATGTGGAGGATTTCACCTGTTTGATGTACCGATACACCAAGTAACATTCCAACCACTGCTTCAGACCACCAGTGTAAAAAACAGGACTCAACGCAGATATGCGATCAAATTTCTAATTTGAGGCTGTATTACGTCGATTCTGGCACCCAACATCACAACAAGATGATATTTTAAGTAGCTGAATCTGCGCTGGTTTGAATGGGCCGCCTCCAGATTCCCCTTTGTTTTGCTGCCTCCAGCTAGCACTGTGACGTCGGCTGACCCTAGTTACCTGTGGTTGGCCTGGCTGTGTGTCACTCAGAAAACAACAGGCCAATCAGAAGAGACAAATTTTTGTTCTCTTAGTATTTCTGTCTTTAATAGCCAACATGTACGTACAAGTATCCTGACACAGAGCTTGTTCTTGAGTAATGAAATGTTTGATTTGGACTGAGTAGTGATCTGATATCTATACCTGTCAGCTTCTCCTTTAAGAGGTTTTGACATACCCATTAATAGGGTTGGGAATCGAAAATCGATTCCGATTCCAGAATCAGATACTTAAGGTCAGGTATCGGATACTTGTCGTCAAATTAAAATTTTGATTCCGCCTATTGATTCCTATGCGCTTTTTTTTTTCTTCATCTGTGAGGACCGAACCTAGCGATCTGCCAGGACCTTTCTCGCTAATCTAAGCGCTCCAAAGTTTGGCTACATTTGCGATCAGAAGCCAAAAAAGCTAAGTATAATATCTGTGATAGCTAAACATGTTGCAAGCAAGGTGTCACCACCAACATGACAAAGCACTTTTTAATTTAATAGATCGTTAAATATCACGAACACGATTCAAACACCAACGTGATTCTATTCCTAAATTACAATGATTCATCTGTTTCATTCCTCAACCTTTGACATGTGCGATCATTGTTGTGATCACTTGGTTCATCCGTGCATCATACAATCACATCAGTGTGATTTGAATATTTAAATTTGCATTCGCGCTGCCATTGACCTAAAGAGAGCAGCTGTCATCTGTCTTGAATGAAACGGCTTCACAGTCTTTTCTGCCACACAGTATCATTATTTCTGTGTTACAAACATTCAAATCACAGAAGTACTGGGATAAAAGTGTATAGTTCAGATATAAACTGTGTGTACGATGTGTATGGTAGCGATTAAAATAGAATAAAACACCTTTTGAAAATAATTTGACGCTTCAAATGAAGATTATCGATTACATTGTTATGCCAGTAGGTGGCGAAAAGGGGCTGTTAAATATTTGTCTTTGAATCACAAGAGATTCGTTCAAGAACGCGGATTCATCCAGTAATGAAACAAGTACATCTTGAGTAAGTCATTTAATCATTAATTCATAAATTACATGTGATTTTGTTTAGTTGTCTAATGTTTTTTCTTCAGAATCATGAAAGAACCACAACTTCCATTGGGGGAAAAAGCGTTTAACCACAGCTGTCGTCGGTTTTTTTTGTCTGGCACTGGCAGCAGATATGCGATCAAATTTCTAATTTGAGGCTGTATTACGTCGATTCTGGCACCCAACATCACAACAAGATGATATTTTAAGTAGCTGAATCTGCGCTGGTTTGAATGGGCCGCCTCCAGATTCCCCTTTGTTTTGCTGCCTCCAGCTAGCACTGTGACGTCGGCTGACCCTAGTTACCTGTGGTTGGCCTGGCTGTGTGTCACTCAGAAAACAACAGGCCAATCAGAAGAGAGGCTCATGAATATTAATTAGACCGGCCAAAATCGACCTGTTCTCAACAGATCTCCTGAGAGAGGAGCTGTAAAAATATATTGAGATGGTTTTTGGTACTTATACCGCAAATATATATTCTTAAGGACATCAAAACCTAAAATAAAACTCCAGAAAGGTGTACAATATGGGACCTTTAAATCTAGTGAACTGGTGTGCAACAGTGCATCAGAGGCTCCTTAATACTGATGTCATGTTATTTCAGGAAATACTTCAGTCTAAACTGACACCCTTGAGAGAGAAGCTTAGTTTGCTGTTAGCGGCAAAATTGAGCTTCGGTCTGACTGCTCAACAAATTAAGGTGTAAATGACGGTCCTGAAGGGCGTTCTGCAGTTATCTAATGCAACAATTCTGTCCTGATTATATCGTTTTCAGCAGAACTGAGCTCAGCGCACAGAAAATAACATTACAGAGGAGTTTGGGTGTCCTCACTTGTTTCTGCAAAATGAAGAGACAGCAGAATAGTGCAGTGAGGGAGGAAGAGGAGGACAAGAGTGAGATGATGATGGAAAAGATCAGTAGATTGTGAGATAGTGTAGCTTTCTGAAATAATCAGATCTACTATGGAGCCATTATTGGCTTAGGGTGCATCATTTCTGAAGGTAGGAGCAATTTTCTTCATGTTTTCTCTGCTTTCTCTATGTAACTTGCATTCTCATCACATCTGCAACACCTGTGTCGGTTATTTTGCATTTTCTTCTATTCCCTGCTGAAATAAACCCATTAAACAGCATTGTTTGTGTTAAACAGACACAAACCAGGGCTCAACAGTAAGAATTGTATTTATTTAATTTTTCTGCTGGCTCAGTCGACCAGTGGCCTGTAGGACAAGGCCGGTTTCTGTTTTTACCCAAGTAAGTTCATGTTTAGTTTGAGCAAAGCTTAAGAAGATGGGTTGGTTTTGAGCGGGTTTCGTCACCATGGTAACTTACGCTACACGGCTACCCTGCTCCGGAGCAGGTTTTATTATGTGTTAGAGATTGCAATCCCAAACTGGACCAATCAGCTGTGAGCAAAGTGACATATATCTGATGCAATGAAGCCACTCCCCCGTATCTCTCACTCCAAATTAAAGCAGTTTACAGTCAAAGAATTTTAGAGACAAAATTGCCCGACTTTTGCAGCTACTTGTTTATTATATTTATATTTTATTAATTGTAATTGTTTATAATTCATATAATATATTCATATAATTATTATATGAAGTGGCAATTAATTATTAATCAATTTAATATATTATTTAATTATATATATATCCAACTTTTAAAATGACTAAACTTATATGTCTTCCTTTTGAGCTCTGTGTGAAACTATATATAAATAATTAAATTCAGTTGATTTCTTTGCACAGTCATATATTTTCTTTCTGCTGCCAAACTTTTGCTGCAGCAGAAGTGTTTATTCCTGGCTTGTAAATGCATTTAAATTTATAAAATTTTTAATAACGACCTCAGCAGAAAAGTGAATTGCTGACTCTCGCGAGAAGTGAATTCAACTGATGCTTTGCTGATGCTCTCCATGTTCTGTGTGATTGCTGTTTGCTGCACGTGTCACGCTTTCAGGTGCATGCGCTCCAGAGTTAATCACAAACTCTGGTTCAAACTCGGAGTTGTTAGAGAACGTTTATATCGAGCTTTGTGAGCCCGCTGATCCTGATCTAATCCAGGTTGGCTTTATCGGGTTTTGTTAACTCAAAACTTACTCTGCAACTTTGAGTTTGTTCATCTGGCTTCGTGCTACAGGCCACAGTATTCCGCTTGACATGACAAGACATGACAAGACAAGACAATTTTAAGCAATGTAAAAAAGATTGACTGATAAAAAAATAAAAATTAATAAAAGAATACAAAAATAATCAATACAATTGAACATTTAATAAAAAAATTTAAATAATACAAATATTTAGCATTTTAAAATGCATTTAAATATTAAAAAAAGGGTAACTTCATCAAACTTTTAATATATATTAATTCATTATATTTGCAAAATGTTACAATTCTAATATATTGCCAAAATTAATCACTGGCCCAACCTCAAAAATTATATTTTATATATATATATATATATAAAATAAAATACTAGTAAAAATAAAATATTTATACTATCAAAAATATTTACAAATAGTACAAAAATAATATTTCAATATATTTATAAAATATATTTTTAATACAATAATATAAAAATAATAAATAAAATCAAACATTTAATTAAAAAATAAAAACAATACAAATATTTATTTTTGTTATTTTAAAATGCATTTAAATATTAAACATGGAACTTCATCAAAACATTTAATATCTATTTTGATTCATTTATATTTGTAAACTGTTACAATTACAAAAAAATAAACCACTGGCCCAACCACAAAAATAAAAAATGATATACTATCAGAAATATTTGCAAATAGTACAAAATTATTTATTAATATTATATTATATATTTTAATATATTTATAAATATATGTTTTTGAAATGTTATGATTTAAAAAAAAATGCTGTTTAAGTTATACAGCTGTAATGAAACTTCATGACATACATAAATAATAATCACACTGATGCTAAAAAACAGCTTAGTAACTTTCAATCCATTCAAAGTGATGGTTCTAAAATCACAATGTTTTCCAAGTTTTTAACAAAGAAAAACAAAGAAAAGAAAAGAACTCAGTGCAGCGTGTAAGATCCAGAGAGGATTTCATGAGCACTGATCAGTGAAGCAAAGCATCTCGGATCAGAGTTTGAGCAGAGATGAAGGATCTTTTTCAGTACAGACTGTACTAGTGACTAGTGTCAAGCTTTTGATAATAAATCATGTAAAATTATGCTTTCTGAAGCCATATGATGGTAAATGTTACATACAACTAACCAGCACAATTTTGACTTCTTGAACTCAACCATGTCAAATAACCAATCTCTTACTGTCAATCACCTTACTAGCTTTACATTTAAAGACAAGCACCAACATAGGTTAACTATTTCTTTAAATACGACCCATCTGGTGTTGAAGCTGTGATGTCGAGGTGAACGGCAGTGAACAATGGTCCACAGGTATTATCTGAGGATCAGGAATCATAAAGCACTGACATTTCCTTCTGCACGGGGAGTATTTGGTACATCCTTTATAGAGTAACACAGAGCAAGTTCCTCAGATTGTCCCATAATCTTGGGACAATCCTGGGTTTAACTGCAGAATCCTCCAGGGTCATAGACTCAAGGTGTTGAATCGGATACGGTCTTAGAGTGCCACCTGCAAACCTTTACACTCATTCACAAAGAATGAGCACAGTTCTGTAATCAGAGTGAACACCATCCTCTGAGATCCGTCCCATCAGAAGCCTCTATAGTTATCGACCCACACAGCAGACGTATGATTGAGCCAGAGCATCTAAACACATGCTCCTCAGTGTATGCTGTCTCCTAGAAGTTTCATACAGTTTCCCAGTCATAAAACTCCAATGGAGAGATTGATTTTGATTGACTATATCATTTATTGTCAGACAGTTAAAGGGGTCATATTTAAATTTTTCCTTTCTCTTTGGAGTGTTACAAGCTCTTGGTGCATAAAGAAGATCTGTAAAGTTGCAAAGACTAAAGTCTCAAATCCAAAGAGATATTCTTTATAAAAGTTAAGAGTCAGCCACGCCTACCTAAAACGGCTCGTTCTAACACGCCCCCAC
>NW_015505201.1:2199206-2214923 GCF_001515645.1 Sinocyclocheilus grahami | reverse complement strand
AGGAAAGGAAAGGAAAGGAAAGGAAAGGAAAGGAAAGGAAAGGAAAGGAAAGGAAAGGAAAGGAAAGGAAAGGAAAGGAAAGGAAAGGAAAGGAAAGGAAAGGAAAGGAAAGGAAAGGAAAGGAAAGGAAAGGAAAGGAAATGGAAAAAAGAAAAGGAAAGGAAAGGAAAGCAAAAAAAAGAAAAACAAAGAAAAGAAAAGAACTCAGTGCAGCGTGTAAGATCCAGAGAGGATTTCATGAGCACTGATCAGTGAAGCAAAGCACCTCGGATCAGAGTTTGAGCAGAGATGAAGGATCTTTTTCAGTACAGACTGTACTAGTGACTAGTGTCAAGCTTTTGATAATAAATCATACAACAGCTGATGACTTTGGGACATTAGTGTCATAAAAGACCAGTTTATAATGACTTGCTCTTCCAAGCTTCTGTAATCCTGGATCCCAACCAAAGTCTACAATACCTGGAGAACTGCATCAGTAGCCATTCATCATGGCTGCTGCAGAGCCTCCCAAAAGTATTTCATGTAAAATTATGCTTTCTGAAGCCATATGATGGTAAATGTTACATACAACTAACCAGCACAATTTTGACTTCTTGAACTCAACCATGTCAAATAACCAATCTCTTACTGTCAATCACCTTACTAGCTTTACATTTAAAGACAAGCACCAACATAGGTTAACTATTTCTTTAAATACGACCCATCTGGTGTTGAAGCTGTGATGTGGAGGTGAACGGCAGTGAACAATGGTCCACAGGTATTATCTGAGGATCAGGAATCATAAAGCACTGACATTTCCTTCTGCACGGGGAGTATTTGGTACATCCTTTATAGAGTAACACAGAGCAAGTTCCTTAGATTGTCCCATAATCTTGGGACAATCCTGGGTTTAACTGCGCATTGGATAGCTGGCCAATCAGAGCACACCTCGCTTTTCAGATCGATGAGCTTTGTAAAAATCGATGCGTTTCAGAAAGGCGGGGCATAGAGGAGAAACAATAATGTACAGTATGTGGAAAATAATGTGTTTTTTGAACCTTAAACCGCATAAACACATTTCATTACACCAAATACACAAAATAATGTTCTTTTTAGCAACATCATATGGGGGGGGGGTTCCCCTTCCCCAACACACACACACACACACACACACACGCACAAAGCTCAACTTAGTCACGGAAAGCTTTCGTTCCAAATGCAGCAATTACAAATATCATTACACATACAATAATTTATACGTTAATATACTGATCAATAAATAAATAAATACATATATTTATCTATTTAAACAAAGTTTTAGATTTAATAAGTATAATAATTAAATTTATTATATAAAAAAAAACAAAAATATATAAATTCATAAAATGTGGGGTAATGCATGTGTGGGGTAAATTGTCATAGTAAGCTCAACTTAGTCATAGTAAGCTTCGACTGCAAATGCAGCAATTATTACAAATATTATTAATATTACACATACAGTAATTTTATAGTTTAATATACTTTTATACTTTGATATCAATTTTAAATATTTGAATGTAATTGAATATTTTCCTGGCTAGATCAATGTTTTTCCTGCAAAATGTGCAGCAAAATAAGATATTGGAAAAGGATTGTGTGTTAGTAGATTGTTTCTTCTCATTTATGTTCATATGTTTTCACCTTTATCTCATGTACTTGCCTATAGAGCTTACCCTGACTCCCACTCTCTGAACTCGTCATATATAAGGATTTTTTTCCCCCATCGGTCAAATAGAAAAACTAAAAAATACAAATAAATGAGCCACCTATTTCAACATAACCCAGTCTCCCAGTCGATGTTAATTTCATTTATTTGTTCTTTTTTTCCCATTGCACAGTGTGAAATAGACGACAAAGGATTGTGTGTTAGTAGATTGTTTCTTCTCATTTATGTTCATATGTTTTCACCTTTATCTCATGTACTTGCCTATAGAGCAATTTAAGTCAAAGTGGCACAGCTTACCCTGACTCCCACTCTCTGAACTCGTCATATATAAGGATTTTTTTCCCCCATCGGTCAAATAGAAAAACTAAAAAATACAAATAAATGAGCCACCTATTTCAACATAACCCAGTCTCCCAGTCGATGTTAATTTCATTTATTTGTTCTTTTTTTTCCCATTGCACAGTGTGAAATAGACGAGTTCAGTGTGGCAAAGACTCTATCAGTCTTATTAGTCACAGCTGAAGCTATTTCAGTTATAGCGAGACCACCTAGAGCGCACAACCCAAGGCTGACTACCAACCAAAAGCAGCCCAGTATTATTTCAAACATACAGTTCTCTCTTTCCTCTCATTCTAGCGTCACATGCTGTGCACAAATCAACCCATCTCAATCACGCTCAACCATTTTCTCACTATAAATGACTGTGTGTGCATATTATTCACGCTAATCAGTTGGCATATGAATAAACTGACGTCAACGGAAAGAAATATGGCCACTGTCGTTTTGTTCTCATTTTGATCCTTCACATTCAATGTGAAAGAACAAAAAGGATGAATTAACAAAAGACTAATACGTTATTCTCCAATGAAAAAATGAAAGAGAGAGATCTTCAAAAATTGGTCTACAGTACAAAAGAGGAGAAAAAAGAAACTATTCTAAAAGAGGGAAGCATTGCACTCAGTAACCTTGAAGACTGATATTTTTGCAGAAAAGACCAATATATCTAGTCACTAGCAGAGATTACACTACAGATAATTATTATCTGTTACTTTGACATACTGGATGTACATTTTTATGTCATGCTATATTTTTATTCATCAGTTAAATAGCTCTTTTAGTCTCACTATTCTTCTCAAACACTCACAAAAAAGTACAAAGCTGTCATTGGACCAGTACCCTGAGGTACAAAAGCTAAGTATCTTTGTATCTTATTTACCCCAAATGGTACATATTAGTACTTTAAAATATTAGTACCCAAACTGTAGTACCTTTTGAAACGGCTTTAGTGAGTTTTTTTTGTGTGTGTGTGAGAGAGACATTTGTATGAGGTTAGATTAATCATTTCTTAATCAGATTAATCTGATCTAATAATTTACACATTTGCTTTAGGGAGACAAGACTGTATTACAGCAGTGTGACACCTCATGAGAATTAATTTGACGTTTGTGTGTGTGGTACATCAGAAAGAAAGAGAGCAAAGTTTGGTGACTCATCAGATCTGAGAACACCTGCAAATATATTATTCAAAGAATGAGCATATCAATCCAGGTAGAGTACTACAACCTTAATGTGATCAAAGTTTCATGCCCATTTAGTATTACCAAATACTAAAACGCTTACACACTTTATAGCACCAAAAATCTGAGACTTGTTGGCCCAAAAGTACACTTAAGTCAATACACTAACGGTGAGAACAGTAATATTGGATCACAATACAGGAAGAATTTCTTTATTGATTTTCTGAAATGTGCAAATATGCAAATAAGTGTTTTATATTGTTGAGGAGAATTTGAATATCTGTCCATAAATCTAAAAATACTGTCAATAGCAAGTTTTTAAGAATGAAATGCGAAATACATATTAGGTGATTAAAATATGAACCAACCTCTCTGCAAAAACCTTCAAGATATGCAGCAGATAGGAATTTAACTATAAAGTTTGGTGTATAAAGTGCTAATGAAAAGGAGATTTCTGACTGAGAAGAAAATAACTCATTTTGAGAAATCAGCCTTTAAAGATATGTATCATAATTGGATTCTACAGATGCAAATAGATAGTGTAATAATAATAAAAAAACTATGTGTCTTTTGAATGTTTTCTTTCCACTAGTCTGAAAGAAGTCAGCTTATGGAGGCAAAATAGTCCAACATTTTAAAATGGTCTTGCTTGTTTTTGAAAAGTCTGAATATCATTGCATTACATAATACAATGTTAAACCAAGTGGCATCTGCAACCAAATGATGCTAGACTCTTTTCTCAGAGCGACTTTACTTTTCAGAGTCATGTTTGCAAGACTTTTACCCATCTGGTTAACCATCTGGCACCTTTAAAGCCATGTTCACACTGACAGCAACTTGCAGCAACAAACCAAGCAGAAGTCATTCATTTTCAATGAGAGTCTGTGATTTCCAGTGACAACGCGATACGGCATGTCCAACAGCTTGACAAAGCTAAAAGATTAACTTCATGCAAATGAGCAGCAACATGATGCATCAAGCTCACATGAGCTGAATCTATTGTTACTGTGAGTTATCTGACTGTAATATTTGTCTGTGCTCACATAAAATCACAAACAGTCAGGAATCATCTGAGTCAGTTTGATTTGCACATCGAAAATCCTTTATCTTGCATTATGTGCTGCTGTAATTTATAAACAAAGGTTGCATCTAAATGCATCCATACTATATAGTAGGTGCAAAAATAATTCACAGTATTCATAAAACTGTAGACAAAAAGAACCCAGATGAGCTACCACTGCGAAGATTTCAAAGTGCACAACAAAAGTACCCTTCACTTTCCTATGAGGCCATGGGAGAGGATTTGTGACGCAAATGACACTGTAAGTCACATGACAATGTAAATATGATGAATATAGCATGTCCGACTAAACACATTCATACTATATACAGAACATGCTTGTGTAAAAGTCAAAACGTATGTATTTATTAAAAAAAAAGTACCTAGTCAGACAGTATGCAATTTTGGACAAAGACAAACACTGATTCCATGTGAATTAATTGGGATCAATCTGTTAATAAATATTCAGTGCTTTAATAGTAGCCACAAGACATAAATGATATGGATGTTATTTTAAATGTGAAAAAAAATGCTTAGTAAACTTTTCTGTGTAAGATTATATCCAATTTTACAACACACTTGCCATGGCAATAGAACGCCATAAACTTTAAACCACTAAAACGAATGTAAAAGTGATTTCAACAGCTTTACAGCCCAAATAACACCAACGATTTAACAGAGGAGTTAAATCTGTGGTTTCATAAAGTTTTAAGCTTCACATTTAAGCCCTCATTCACTTCCACTGTAAACGTCTCACTGTAACCTTGATTTTAGCTTAAAAAAGGAGAGAGAAATGAGAAAACAGTGCAAGTTATTTATTGTGGTATTCAACATTATTCCATAAAAGCTGTCAATTGAGCTTAACTAAACCTACAATATTTCTTTAAATGCCACTGCAGAAGTTAAATAGCAGAAGAAACATGAGTTTGTCACAATGGGGATGAAATTGATTAATGGTGATTTACCTGGAATACTGACAGAATGACAGACCATCTGACTGTGTTACTGAAAGATTGACTGACTGACTGACTGTTTAACCAACCAACTTAGAGAGAAGGTCAAGTGGGTTCTTAGGGCATAAGAAAGCTATTGCTCAAGCTTTATAAATCAAGCACCTCCTCGCTTTGGTTTGCCTCAACGAAAACTACCCCCATGCCCAACTCGTGGCCTCCTGCTACAGTAGATGTAATTTGGAAAGTACAATGCATATAAATGACACACAATATAATTATGGCAAAATATCATGGAGTATCACACTAATGAAATAAAGGAATTAAAATTGTTATGCTCATGAATACACTCTGCATGAGGCTGATTGAAAGCACTTCATTATCCACTTCCACTAGCGGCCTGATTGTGTTTCCATGTATCAATCTGATTGTCGCAGTAAGACGAAGGCCAGTCTGTAGGTGTGTGTGTTTGTCTTGGAAGTCAGTTATGAGCTGATTACTGGGAGAGCTTCAGTTCATTTGCTGTGAAGTGTCAGTCTGACCTGACAAGTCCACGTTTAATCTTACTTACAACAAACACAGCCAGAGAAAGAGAGAGATTTGCTCAAAACATAGAAGTCAGCTGCCTATGTAGACAGCAAGGCAGCATCAGAACCCTAATGTGACTTACTAGAACACTCTTCAAAGGCAGCTACAACTTACAAGAAGTGCACTGGAGAGTGGACCAAACAAATAAGAACTTGTTTGATAGTTGAGTTTGTTTACTCTACACCAGTGATATTTTAGTATTATTTATATACCTTTATAGTTAAACTTACAATTTTTGAATATTTGTATATCATATTTAATATATATATTTATATTTTAATATAAATATAATATATAATTTTCATATATATTTAATCTAAACTGAATATTTACATTTTTAATTTAATTTTAGTCCAATTTTGTTATGTGCTTTTGTCCTTTTTACTAGTTTTATTTTGTTTTCTTTTTAAATATTTAGTTTTAAATTATTTTTTATTTCAGTTGTAGTTTTAGTTTCAGTTCAGTTTTTATTTATTGTTTATCTTAAGGGAGTAACTTCAGTGCTTTTAACGGTTCTACATTTTATTATATATATATATACACACACACATAAGGATAACGGATAATTTCATTGCAGAAAATTACTACCTGTTACTACAGTGCATTTCACATGCACATGCAACTGGAATAATTAATTAATTAAACAAACCTAAGCAGTTTTTTCACTGAGCACATCACAATGCATTCTAGGATTGCAATGCTGTCTAGATATGCAGCTCAGTAGGTTTTGGTACTTGCAGACCAAAGAGTTACAGAGTTAGAGAGAGAGAGAGCGAGAAAGAAAGCGGACATAACAAAAACAATTAAACTGAACAAAAATTCAGAGTAATTCAAGCGTACAACCGCACTGGAGACATCAAAGTGATGCATCGCAGAACTGATACAATATGGATGATAAAAAAAGTACAAAGACTTGTTTTACTTTAAGCATTAAGGAGAAATAGGGCAGTTTCATGTGTCACTCACCATTACAGAACCCAAGCAAACAGCAGACAGCCCTGCTGCTCTCGCCACCATAGAGATCCAAGTGTATTTGTAAGTAGTAGAGAGAGAGAGAGAGAGAGAGAGAGAGCTTAGCCATAAAAGAGTCCTTAAACTCCACTCACCTTTAAGACTACTTGCTCTCTTTCTCCTTTTCTTTATCTCTGACCTACAACCAAATCGGGAGGGGGACTGGGTTTGGTGGAGACAGGAGGTTCAGATAGTTTGATATGTTACCATGGAAACAGAGGAAGAACCAAACACAGAGTAAAGAGAAGAGAAAAAAGGAATAAAAAGAAAAAAAAATCTCAGATCTCTAAGGGGGAGAATGTCAGACTGTGCACAGACTCTACACACACACACCAACATGTAAGGATTGCACGCTCAGATACACAGGAATACATACGGTCATTCTGAGTTAAGGAAACACAGTGAACTGTTTTTCATTGGTGTATTCTGGGTTGAGATGAGTAAAAGGCAGGCATTTAACAACATTTCATTGCAACAATCTTAGCATTGGACTTGTCATTATACTTTGTTTTTTGGTTGATGCAAAAATTAGCATTAAAGCCACACCATGGACGGATGGGTGGGCGGACGGACGGACGGACCAATACATAGAAAGATAGATGAATGGATGGATGGAACAACAGAACAACAGATGGATGGATGGATGGATAGATAGACAGAATAATACATAGAAAGATGGATGGATGGAAGGATGGGTGGATGGATAGACAGAACAATACATAGAAAGATGGATGGATGGAAAGATGGATGGATGGATAAGAGACTTTTCAGATTGGATAGAATTTGTGATCTCTGCCCAATTTGTTTACTGGCTTCCATGGCTGCTATATGCTCTGTTTTCCATTAACTGGCAACCTGAGGTGTCAAAATACTATTGGGTAAATTGGCAGTGGGCAGAGTCACTCAGACCAAAACAAAAACAGACATTCCAACACAGAACAAACATTTCAAAAGTAAAATAGCTTTCTGCAGCGTTGTTTTTTAGAGAAACAAGTATGTGAACTTAGCGTGTTTCATAAACATCTGCAAACATGTTATGGTATCTTCCTCCCTTTTTTGAGTCTTGTCTTTTATGTTCGCCACGAGAGCCGAAGCACTATCCTCTCATTACTATGACACTTTGCTTTCAGCTACATCCAAAACAGGTCATTCTCCTTATCAGCAAAGAGACACATTGTTTCCCGCCGTCACGTAAAAGCAAACGATCTGAGGGAGCCGCGAGCGTAGCGGGAGCGAAGGCAAAAACGAGAGTGTATACAGCCAAGTCTGAGCGGTCATTAAGAATTTAGACCACGTTGAGCAGGCTTGTGGAGGTCTATAAAAGATGCAAAGAGGAGAAGCAGCAGCTCGGAGCTCATTACTCCAGCTGATCAGATTTCCTGTTCTGGTTTGTTCACGACACCACCAGGCTCACAGCAGGATGGCCCAACAAGATTTAGATAAGATGAAACCTGGGCTTGCATTCACCAAAGGATCACTCACATTCTGTTCTTCATTCTATTTGGACTTTTTTTTGCACTGGTTGGATCCTTCTGGATTTGGAATAAACTAAATGTTCTCCTCATCTGAACTGGGACAGGACTGAGTATTGAATGTTTAGATCATCTGGCCTCTCATGAGTAAACAAGTAAACAATGAGTCATGTCAAACAAAATCAAAAATCATTTTATTAATCGGTATTGTTCTTGTTTTCCAGTCAAGATATCTAAACATCCTTAAGACAAGGTTTTATATCTCAAATCAAATATTTTTGTACAAGAGATACATTTTTTATTTTTGTTTTTAAGAGCAAATCGTATATTTTTGATAAAATGCTACAGATAGAATGATCAAAAAATGGGAAAATCTATGGAACAAAAAGCGAATAAACAATAGATAGACACAATGAAGGATAGATGGAATGATAGACAGAACGTACGACAGAACAAACGAATGACAGAATGATAGAACAATAGATAGATCGAACGACAGATAGACGGAACGAATGATAGGCAGAATGAAAGACAGAAATGAACAATAGAATGAATGAATGATAAATAGATTGAACAACACAGATAAAAGGATAGCGAACGAGCAAACGACAGATAGATGGAACGAATGATAGATAGAATGATAGAACGAATATATAATTAACGGACGGACGGATGGTTAAATGTCTTATATAACCAAGTATGTTAAGGTATAATAACTGTAACATGCTTAATTATATGTGACCCTGGAGCACAAAACCAGTCTTAAGTCGCTGGGGTATATTTGTAGCAATAGCCAAAAATACATTGTATGGGTTAAAATGATTGATTTTTCTTTTATGCCAAAAATCATTAGGATATTACGTAAAGATCATGTTCCATGAAGATATTTTGTAAATTTCCTACTGTAAATATATTAAAACTTAATTTTTGATTAGTAATATGCATGGCTAAGAACTTCCTTTGGAGAACTTAAAAAGGCGATTTTCTCAGTATTTTGATTTTTTTGCACCCTCAGATTCCAGATGTTCAAATAATTGTATCTCGGCCAAATGTTGTCCTATCATAACAAACCATACATCAATGGAAAGCATATTTATTCATCTTTCATATGATGTATACATCTCAATTTCGAAAAATTTACCCTTATGACTGGTTTTGTGGTCCAGCGTCGCATATGCACTTTCTGGGAAAAGTAGTTACTCTAAGCTGGTTAATTAATTCATATTATGTTTGTAAAATGCTTAATAAATTCAAACAGGTCCACGGCAACGTGGAAAAAATTCTCAAACCAGGTTAAACCCCATATGATAAACCACTTAAATGAGCTTGTACCAGCTTGGAGTTACAATCAGTCGCTAGTTTGGCCAAATTGTCCATGAGCGACAAAGCCTGAAAGCATATAAAAAGATGCGATAACATATCAAAGTTACTGCAATATAGAAAGCCCTATTAGATTTTCATCATTTCTACTAGACTATCCTACACAACTGTTTATTTAGCTTTAGAAAAGGGTGATGAGGGAAAAGTAGTTTCAGTGAGATGGGAAATAGCTTGGCTGCTAATAGCCGCTATCACACTGAAACTCAGTGACATTAGCTTAATGAAAGTACACAGCGGTGCAGGGTTGTCCGTACCCATCTGAGAAACACATTCGGCAGCTACTCTCTTTTAATCTGTGTCACTGATCCCCTACAATCCATCCTATCCCTCTGGACACGCCAGAGCGTGACTAGCCTATCAAATTAATTAGCTAGCCGTACACACTGCATTAGCTAGCCGTGCACCCAAGCGCCCTCTTATTAAGCTGAACAGAACTGTGGCTCTGAAAAAGTAGCACTGAAGGGTACGCTAGCTCTGGCTGGTGCTCATGAGGGTGAAATTTATTTAAAAACAACACAGCAGTGCGAGGACAAAGTTAGCGCTCATTTAGCCACTGTTTGTTCACGAGAGGTAAAATGATGGGACCGGGGCAGGGCTGGGTTATGTCGTGTCAGACATAAGCTAGGTCATTGCCCTCTCACGACTTTCTGAAAGCAAAAAAAGACCAGCCAAAAGAAAGACTGAACGAACAGCCTTTGCTAAAGCTTCTGGCAGCTTTCATTGGAATAGGCTGAAAAGTGACATGCTGAGTAAAGAGCTGGATGGTGTGAATAAATGAGCCGAGTAAGAAGAGAGAGGAAGGCTAATGGGAAGCAGAGGATGTGCTCTAGTTTGAATGAACATTAACCAGGTGAGATGACGAGCCTCTCCGGTTTCAATTACCTGCCCTAATAAGTGAGATGAAGAGGTTTGTTTTGGGGTATAGAGAGGAAGATGAGAGACGTCAGGGAGGGCAGAAAACTCAGGAGAAATCCTTCTGAATGACATCGTCCATTACAGCTTGTTTGCCACAAAACAAAAAACTTGCTTCTTATGCTTGCATTATGCATAGAGTTCATTCATTTGCAATTTGCAATGTATCTGTGTATATTCTTAATAATATTAAGGTTCTTTAATTGCTGGACACAAGAGAAGACATGAATAAAATCATCTTATATTTACAACTATTTAATTGCACATAAATTATTGCTGACAGTCTCAAAGTGCAATGAAGCTATAGAGGTTTATTGGTATGCAGGTTTAGTGGAGCACACTGTTGGTGGCTGGTGTTTAATGACTGGGGGCCTCATTAACAGCTGCAATGCATTGTGTGGCCATGCTTCTGTTCATTGTTGTTGCTGGATAAGACTTTAAACTCTGACTCTGGTCTTGCTCGCTTCAGCAAGCTCTTCAGATACACCACACTGCACAAGCAGACCCTGTGCGACATGCTCCATCATTCGGAGTCAGAAGACGTCAATAAAACCGCTCATAGACAAACTTGTCACCTAATGTTAAGCTAGAAACATGAACTCGATAGAAGCAGGGTTATTATATTTAACTAAAACCAAAACCACCATCACAACATCATCCCAAGATGCTTTTAATTTAACTAACATTTATCAAGTCAGAAATATATAAGTTTAAACAAAACTTTTTTTTTTGGTGGAAATGCATTTAACACTGGGTCCAGCACTAGCTCTATCGGTGAAAAACTGGTAAAAGCGATTTGGCATCTACTGATCTCACATCTTGAAATTGAGCTAGCCAAATGAAAAGGCATTAAGTGTTCCCTCCACTTCTTCCTCAGCGCATGCCATGTGGCGAATGTTTGAGCATCTACCCAGCCAAACAGACAGAAGTCTCGTCTCCGAACACAAGCAGCAGCAGGACAGAGTTTGGCCTTCTCTGTCTCTCACTCTGCCCTGCAGGCTACAACACAGACACATGGAGCAAGAATGAGGACAGAGAGAGAAAGAAACCTACCAGACAAACAGAGTGAAATGAGATTTAATGGAGGTGCATAATGTCTACAGAGACAGACAGATGAAGAAAGAGAGGACAACCAATCAATGAGAAAGCGGTACTTGAAAGATTTTGTTTTCCTAGAAAGAGAGACAATATGGTAAGAAAGAAACTGAGAGGGAAAGACCAAGGTCATGTTTACACCGCAAAGATGCGATATCTGACTGTGTTAAATGGCATCATATAAATACACACATATTTTTAATAATTTAAATATTATTAAATAAATATTATTGTTAAAGAAAATAATTACATAAATTTAATAAATAAATAAATAACTAATAAATAAATAAAATAATAATAAAAAGTATTTTTGTCCAAAAAAGACATTATGTACACACACATATTTGTAATCAGACAAACAGAGTGAAATGAGATTTAATGGAGGTGCATAATGTCTACAGAGACAGACAGATGAAGAAAGAGAGGACAACCAATCAATGAGAAAGCGGTACTTGAAAGATTTTGTTTTCCTAGAAAGAGAGACAATATGGTAAGAAAGAAACTGAGAGGGAAAGACCAAGGTCATGTTTACACCGCAAAGATGCGATATCTGACTGTGTTAAATGGCATCATATAAATACACACATATTTTTAATAATTTAAATATTATTAAATAAATATTATTGTTAAAGAAAATAATTACATAAATTTAATAAATAAATAAATAACTAATAAATAAATAAAATAATAATAAAAAGTATTTTTGTCCAAAAAAGACATTATGTACACACACATATGTGTAATAATTTAAATAATGATGATGATAAAAATAATATTATTATTATAAATATTATTATTATATTATAAGATTATTATTATTAATATTGCTGTAAAATTAAAAACATTAATGTAAAATAAGAACAATAATAATAATAATTAATAGTAATAACAATAGTTGTTATTATTATTCATATATGATACAACAAAACAATAATAAGAATAAGAATAATAACTATTATTTTTATTACTATGATTGTTGTTTTTTTACATAATTATTTTTAATTTTACAATTACTAGTATTACTGCTATTATTACATAAAATAATAATAAAATAAAACTTTTATAATACAACAACAACTATTATTATTATTATTATTATTATTATTATACAAAAATGATTATTATTATTATAAATAAAAATAAAAAACGGTTAAATTAAATACCCCCCTAAAATAATTTCTTGAAATGCTGTACTATCTTTTGGGGGTCTGAATACTTTCCGTACCCACTGTATATATATATTTAAAACCACCATATGCGTTAATAACATGCTATTTGCATACACTTTTGCATACATCTTGTGTTACAGAAAACAATCCACAATGAAACGTGCAGCATAAACTGTCCATCACCTTCAGGAAAATGGACCAAAATGAGAGCATGGGGAGAGACAAAGTCTTTGCTCATCTCTGCAGCTGCTCTCCGGTTTTTGTTCATTCACCTCTATTTTTCTCAACAAAATATTTTTCCTCTCATCGCTCTATCTCCATTACTGCTACCTCTGTTCCCAAACCTGCTCAGGGTAATTGAGGGAAAGAGATGTTGCACAGAGCACTCAGCAGTTGTATCGATTCCGGCCTGATCTTTTTATGTTATACATGTTCTGTGTGTTGCCTCATTATTTAACAAAAGCAGACCGGAGGCCAGCGATGATTTCAGCAGCAGTGCCCGGAGCAGCCTCATTTTCATCCATTCATACGACACACTCATAACAACACTGGGAGAGCAGGCCTGCTGGAAATGCCTGCTGAATGGAGGACTCTGAGATCAATAAACAACACTAGAGATGCTCTATGGCTTTATCTGTTGAATATCAGAAAAAAGAGAGATCGAAGATGAAGAGACCTGTGCTCAATAACTTTGAAAAAATAACAACCAAGTAAACTGATTGGTTGGAAAGAGTTCATTTTTCACTGGTATAGCACTTCGCATATAAGGACTGTGGAAGTGCTATAAGTCTAAGGATTCGCCTCACATGGACTTTTTCACAATGTGTTGTGTTAAAGCCTGCAATTAAAATCCTTTTCATTTTTATCATTCGATTTACACTAAATCTGTAACATTTAGAAGTTCTTTTATATATTCTTTGCAGTTTTTAATAAAGATATTTAAGAGATATTTATCAAGCTATAACTGATACTTCTCCAGAGCCCTGTCATGTCTTCATAATGAAGCTAATTGTATATGCTAATTCAAATGTTATGACATCTGATTGGAACTGGTTGCACAAGATCTTATTAAGGAGTTTCACAGCAAAAGCAGTATACTCTTAAAAAAAAAAAAGATTCCAAAAGGGGGTTTTCATAGTGATATCACAGAGATAGAGAGAAAAAAAGTTCTACTTCAGTGAACATTCTTAAAGGGATAGTTTACAAGATACAAATAATGAACATTTATTTTTTTAGAGTGTATATTAAATGTATAATATATCATGAAATATTATTATTGCATACATATTTTGCACATCCAGTTTAAAAAGAGAGAGAGAATTAAAGTTATCGTAATTCCAGGATGCAATATTCTAAAATCTAGAAAAGGGAGAATCTGCTGACATCAGGAAGTAGAAGACATCAAAATCTGAGAAATACTTTTTTTGGTAGGAGATACTAAACCTCATATTTCTCACAGTTATCTGCAAGGCTAGAAAGAAAGTTCTTAATACGTACAAACCCAGCAACAAAGAATCTGTCCTTGAGCAGCTAAAAGTTCTCACAGACAGGCTGACACTATAAAATCACCCATAACCTGATCAAAGGTCTCTGCCTCTATTTAGTATTCTCACATACACTAAAGTGACATTTTCAGCAGGTTTCAATCTCAAGCCAATGAGATGGTCACGAATGAACCCATATTAACTCCTGTAATGGAGGAAAACTCACACTCTCATTCAAATGCAATTCAGTTTGTCCTATTTTCCCAGTAACAAGACACCTGAATAATGGGAAGGGCCACTAACATGTTGCACTTAAAGGTTTACATATTAATTTTGCATAAATATTGTTCAGGAATCATAAAACAAATGTTCTCTTTAAAGCATGGGTGTCAAAGTAATTTATGATAGATAACACAGCTAATATGGCACTAAACAACACTTTATGCAAGTCTTAAAGGTTTACATATTGATTTTGCATAAATATTGTTCAGGAATCATAAAACAAATGTTCTCTTTAAAGCATGGGTGTCAAAGTAATTTATGATAGATAACAGCTAATATGGCACTAAACAACACTTTATGCAAGCGGTTTTCTTCATTTTTTAACTTTGGTCTATCCATGCTCCTCTACAGCTATTAAAGTCCAGAATCAATTTTGTGCTGCTTTTATAACCAACACTGGGGTAAAGCGGCATTTTCTAATTTACTAAAGGAATCCCCAAAGGTCTCAGATTACATTTACATACAAAATTGGTAATTATAGAATATTAATCAAACAACAGTATTGACGAGAAAAAGAAACTCGCTGCTCTTGTTAGGAAAACTTCAGCTTTAATAAACCATCTCAGACTAAACATTAATTCAGTTAGGGTTAAAAAACAAAAGTACCCCTCAGTTTAATTACAGGCCTTCTCGGTCAATCTGCTTTAAAGTATCTCATTATTTATTTTTAAATGTTCTCTCATAAAAACAACAACAAAAAGCTTTACATTAGTAAAGTTGGTTAAACAATGAAATGACCATATGTATCAATTACGGGTTCAGTTACATGGCTCATAAAGTCTACAAGACTAATTAACCTCACAAAAATGTGACGGCATAATTGCAGACAGTGGAGGGTCACAGAGAAACACTCCATTACACAAGGATATTAGAGCTTCCTGTGCCTGAACCGACAGGAGAAGAAGTCAAGTAACTGCTGGATGGTTGTAGCTGTAAGCTATATTGACTGACAATGAACGATATATTTGTCCAAGAGCTCACAATGCAGCATGTGTGTGTGTATAAAGTAATCCTTTATGGATTATGATTACACGTCATAACACCATGTTTGATGTGTGATCTGATCATTTTCTATACCAGTACACACAGACAATAACCTATAAATAGCAACGC
>NW_015505201.1:2189672-2196760 GCF_001515645.1 Sinocyclocheilus grahami | reverse complement strand
GTCCCAAACGTCTTCCATTTAAGGATTATGGAGGCCACTGTGCTCTTAGGAACCTTAAGTGTCTTATATAGACAGGTGTGTGGCTTTTCTAATCAAGTCCAATCAGTATAATCAAATACAGCTGGACTCAAATGAAGGTGTAGAACCATCTCCAGGATGATCAGAAGAAATGGACAGCACCTGAGTTAAATATATGAGTGTCACAGCAAAGGGTCTGAATACTTAGGACCATGTGATATTTCAGTTTTTCTTTTTTAATAAATCTGCAAAAATGTCAACAATTCTGTGTTTTTCTGTCAATATGGGGTGCTGTGTGTACATTAATGAGGAACAAAAATTAACTTAAATGGCTGTAATATAACAAAGAGTGAAAAATTTAAGGGGGTCTGAATACTTTCCGTACCCACTGTATATATATATTTAAAACCACCATATGCGTTAATAACATGCTATTTGCATACACTTTTGCATACATCTTGTGTTACAGAAAACAATCCACAATGAAACGTGCAGCATAAACTGTCCATCACCTTCAGGAAAATGGACCAAAATGAGAGCATGGGGAGAGACAAAGTCTTTGCTCATCTCTGCAGCTGCTCTCCGGTTTTTGTTCATTCACCTCTATTTTTCTCAACAAAATATTTTTCCTCTCATCGCTCTATCTCCATTACTGCTACCTCTGTTCCCAAACCTGCTCAGGGTAATTGAGGGAAAGAGATGTTGCACAGAGCACTCAGCAGTTGTATCGATTCCGGCCTGATCTTTTTATGTTATACATGTTCTGTGTGTTGCCTCATTATTTAACAAAAGCAGACCGGAGGCCAGCGATGATTTCAGCAGCAGTGCCCGGAGCAGCCTCATTTTCATCCATTCATACGACACACTCATAACAACACTGGGAGAGCAGGCCTGCTGGAAATGCCTGCTGAATGGAGGACTCTGAGATCAATAAACAACACTAGAGATGCTCTATGGCTTTATCTGTTGAATATCAGAAAAAAGAGAGATCGAAGATGAAGAGACCTGTGCTCAATAACTTTGAAAAAATAACAACCAAGTAAACTGATTGGTTGGAAAGAGTTCATTTTTCACTGGTATAGCACTTCGCATATAAGGACTGTGGAAGTGCTATAAGTCTAAGGATTCGCCTCACATGGACTTTTTCACAATGTGTTGTGTTAAAGCCTGCAATTAAAATCCTTTTCATTTTTATCATTCGATTTACACTAAATCTGTAACATTTAGAAGTTCTTTTATATATTCTTTGCAGTTTTTAATAAAGATATTTAAGAGATATTTATCAAGCTATAACTGATACTTCTCCAGAGCCCTGTCATGTCTTCATAATGAAGCTAATTGTATATGCTAATTCAAATGTTATGACATCTGATTGGAACTGGTTGCACAAGATCTTATTAAGGAGTTTCACAGCAAAAGCAGTATACTCTTAAAAAAAAAAAAGATTCCAAAAGGGGGTTTTCATAGTGATATCACAGAGATAGAGAGAAAAAAAGTTCTACTTCAGTGAACATTCTTAAAGGGATAGTTTACAAGATACAAATAATGAACATTTATTTTTTTAGAGTGTATATTAAATGTATAATATATCATGAAATATTATTATTGCATACATATTTTGCACATCCAGTTTAAAAAGAGAGAGAGAATTAAAGTTATCGTAATTCCAGGATGCAATATTCTAAAATCTAGAAAAGGGAGAATCTGCTGACATCAGGAAGTAGAAGACATCAAAATCTGAGAAATACTTTTTTTGGTAGGAGATACTAAACCTCATATTTCTCACAGTTATCTGCAAGGCTAGAAAGAAAGTTCTTAATACGTACAAACCCAGCAACAAAGAATCTGTCCTTGAGCAGCTAAAAGTTCTCACAGACAGGCTGACACTATAAAATCACCCATAACCTGATCAAAGGTCTCTGCCTCTATTTAGTATTCTCACATACACTAAAGTGACATTTTCAGCAGGTTTCAATCTCAAGCCAATGAGATGGTCACGAATGAACCCATATTAACTCCTGTAATGGAGGAAAACTCACACTCTCATTCAAATGCAATTCAGTTTGTCCTATTTTCCCAGTAACAAGACACCTGAATAATGGGAAGGGCCACTAACATGTTGCACTTAAAGGTTTACATATTGATTTTGCATAAATATTGTTCAGGAATCATAAAACAAATGTTCTCTTTAAAGCATGGGTGTCAAAGTAATTTATGATAGATAACAGCTAATATGGCACTAAACAACACTTTATGCAAGTGGTTTTCTTCATTTTTTAACTTTGGTCTATCCATGCTCCTCTACAGCTATTAAAGTCCAGAATCAATTTTGTGCTGCTTTTATAACCAACACTGGGGTAAAGCGGCATTTTCTAATTTACTAAAGGAATCCCCAAAGGTCTCAGATTACATTTACATACAAAATTGGTAATTATAGAATATTAATCAAACAACAGTATTGACGAGAAAAAGAAACTCGCTGCTCTTGTTAGGAAAACTTCAGCTTTAATAAACCATCTCAGACTAAACATTAATTCAGTTAGGGTTAAAAAACAAAAGTACCCCTCAGTTTAATTACAGGCCTTCTCGGTCAATCTGCTTTAAAGTATCTCATTATTTATTTTTAAATGTTCTCTCATAAAAACAACAACAAAAAGCTTTACATTAGTAAAGTCGGTTAAACAATGAAATGACCATATGTATCAATTACGGGTTCAGTTACATGGCTCATAAAGTCTACAAGACTAATTAACCTCACAAAAATGTGACGGCATAATTGCAGACAGTGGAGGGTCACAGAGAAACACTCCATTACACAAGGATATTAGAGCTTCCTGTGCCTGAACCGACAGGAGAAGAAGTCAAGTAACTGCTGGATGGTTGTAGCTGTAAGCTATATTGACTGACAATGAACGATATATTTGTCCAAGAGCTCACAATGCAGCATGTGTGTGTGTATAAAGTAATCCTTTATGGATTATGATTACACGTCATAACACCATGTTTGATGTGTGATCTGATCATTTTCTATACCAGTACACACAGACAATAACCTATAAATAGCAACGCCCTATCAACATCCCAGCAACACCACAGCAACATCCCATCAACATCCCGGCAACACCCCATCAACTCCCCAGCAACATCCCAGCAGTAAAGTAATCCTTTATGGATTATGATTACACGTCATAACACCATGTTTGATGTGTGATCTGATCATTTTCTATACCAGTACACACAGACAATAACCTATAAATAGCAACGCCCTATCAACATCCCAGCAACACCACAGCAACATCCCATCAACATCCCGGCAACACCCCATCAACTCCCCAGCAACATCCCCGCAACACCCCATCAACATCCCGGCAACACTCCATCAACTCCCCAGCAACATCCCAGCTACACTCCAGCAACACCCCACCAACACCCAGTCAACACCCCAGAAACATCCCAGTTACACTACAGCAACATCCCATCAACACCACAGCAACATGCCGGCAACACCCCATCGACTCCCCAGCTACACTCCTGCAACACCCCACCAACACCCAGTCAACACCCCAGAAACATCCTAGTTACACTCCAGCAACATCCCCTCAATATCCCAGCAACATCCCACCAACACTGCATCAACACCCCAGCAACATCCCAGCCACACCTCATCAACACCCCAGCAACATCCCAGCTACACTCCAGCAACATCCCATCAATATCCCAGCAACACCCCAGCAACATCCCACTAACACTGCATCAACACCCCAGCAACATCCCAGCCACACCTCATCAACACCCCAGCAACATCCCAGCTACACTCCAGCAACATCAACACCCCAGCAACACCCCACCAACACCGCATCAACACCCCAGCAACATCCCAGCCACACCTCATCAACACCCCAGCAACATCCCAGCTACACTCCAACAACATTCCACCAACACCACAGCAACATCCCAGCAACACCCCAACAACTCCCCAGCTACACTCCAGCAACTTCCCACCAACTCCCCAGCAACACCCCAGCCACACCTCAACAACTCCCCAGCAACATCCCAGCTACACTCCAGCAACTTCCCACCAACACCCAGACAACACCCCAGCCACACCCCAGCTACACTTCAGCAACATCCCCAAAACACCCCAGGCAACATCCTAGCAACACCCCAACAACTCCCCAGCAACACCCCATTGACACCCCAACAACTTCCCAGCAATACCCCATCAACCCCTATCAACATTCCAGCAACATTCCACCAACACCCCATCAACTCTCCATCAAAATCCCAGCAACATCCCACCAACATCACAGCAACACTCCATTAACACCCCAGCAACATCCCACCAACACTGCATCAACACCCCAGCAACATCCCAGCCACACCTCATCAACACCCCAGCAACATCCCAACTACACTCCAACAACATCCCACCAACACCACAGCAACATCCCAGCAACACCCCAACAACTCCCCAGCTACACTCCAGCAACTTCCCACCAACACCCAGACAACACCCCAGCCACACCTCAACAACTCCCCAGCAACATCCCAGCTACACTCCAACAACATCCCCCCCAACACCACAGCAACACCCCAACAACTCCCCAGCAAGACCCCAGCAACACCCCAGCTACACTTCAGCAACATCCCCAAAACACCCCAGGCAACATCCCAGCAACACCCCAGCAACACCCCATTAACACCCCAACAACTTCCCAGCAATACCCCATCAACCCCTAGCAACATTCCAGCAACATTCCACCAACACCCCATCAACTCTCCATCAAAATCCCAGCAACACCCCACCAACATCACAGCAACACTCCATTAACACCCCAGCACCATCCCACAAACCCACTGCAACACCCCATCAACACACCAACAACACCTCATCAACACCCCAGCAACACCCTAGTATTGCGGTGCCCAACAAGCACCACTCACAATTTCCTCAGGAAAAATGTAAAAATCTAGTTTTAGATTTTGACAAAAATCTAACTCTGACAAAAATCAAATAAACTTGATCCAGTTATCAATTCACATAATGGATTAAAAATTCCACTGACTGAATCCAAAGATATTATTTCAAAAGACAAAAGGCAGCTGCAGACATATTTGGGCAGTTAGCTCTGACATTAGTGTTCTCTTTCACAAATCAGGTCACTAGAGTAGTGGCCATGTTTTTCACAAGCTCAATATGGACATTTATTCGTGCAATACTGCTTTGCCTGATCACACACTTTCTGAGGAGTCTCATCTGCTCCAGTCATTCAACCTGACACTGCAATCAGATGCAGTCAAATGAGAACATCACAAAAGGAAGCTTCTGGTAAATCTGGCCTCATAGTGCGACTGCAGTGGCCACCCGGAAGCATTTAAATACTGTTTAAGGTCCGAGCAGCACTGAGACTGACAAAACTTCCCTATCTGTGCATACAGTGCTGTCTTCACAATCAACATTTAACTGAACGTTTTTAGTGTGTGCATGTGTGAATATGTGTGAGTGTGTGTGTGAGAGAGAGATTGCTCACCCCAGGCTTCAACAGCAGGCAATCTATGCAAGTCCTCTCTCGCACAGCTATCAAGCATCGAATTCCACGATGGAAGTGACGGATCAAACACACACACACACACACACACCAGCGGTGAGAGGTAAAAGACAGCTTGATTGCATCTGAAAGATATAATATGAACTCCGGCAGCTCCGTCAAGCCCATGACATTATAAGCAATTATCCCTGTGTGGCATCCTTTAACCACAAAACATCCAATCACATATCCTGGCAGGAAGTTACACTGACCTGTGAGATTCAAGTCATTACTAAAAACAGGGAAGGAACGTGAGAATTTTTCGAAAACAAAAAAGACCCACAAGGTGGAATTCTCTAGCCATCATATTAAAACACAATCATACGCATGATCATACAAATCATGTTTGCTCCTGATTAAAGGGCCCCAGCAAGCTATAGAAAATAATGACGGACTAACGATGAAGAACTTCCAATTAACGTCCTTAAATTAAGCTAATTGAGTACATTGTGTTTGGATCGGTGTTGGGTAACCAATGGCAACAAAGCTACTTTTTGAGTGTCCAAGGCCACGTACACACTCCAAATATGGTCGTTAGTTCTTACGCAAGCGCTTAATCTCATTCTGTAGATACACAGTCATTGGCATATGCTTAGGATTGACAACAGGTGCAATTCTTAAAGAAATGTCAAATCACTCTTCTATTCTCGTGGTATTTGTGGAAAAACCATACTGTCTTTAAGACCATAACAGCAGACAGTTTAATCACAATGCCCACAACATGACTGAATAGAGCCAGTCACCCTTATTGTTTAGTACTCCAACACAGGACTGAATCTGCTACAGAAATTCAGAAACTAGCTTAGTTCATTCACAAATTTTAATACAAGTCTGTCCCCACCACCTCTGCACTCTGAGGATAAGAATTGTAGAGCACACTGTTAAATGCAGCAGTGTTAGGATATAAACAAATTACACCGCAACGGTTTACATTTATAACTTTTTTCATTTTTTAATATAGCTTAGCAAATGTTTATTATTTACAGATGTGAGATACCAAAATGTTGCTTTGATTATTTTATTAAACATCACTATTTCTTTGAAGTACCTTTTGTAGCAATACTGATAATTAAAATTCAGCTTATGCTGACCACAAAAATAAAAAAAAACCTGTAGCACGATAATTATTTAAGAACGGCAACACTTTACAATAAACTTCTATACATTAACAATAATAAAAAAACATTAAATTACAATTAATAATATATTTATTCCTATTATATATATATATAAGTTAAAATGTTTATGAAATTACAGTGTATTATTTACTGTATTATTAATTATTAATGTTTTATGAATGAACATGAAATAATAGTATTTATAAATTGATGTAGTCTAGAACCTAGATAAAGGCTGCAATAAAGCGTTATTTTTTTTTATTTAAAACCTTATTGCAAAGTTATATACAGTATGTATATATATTTGACTGAATCTTTAAATTATTGATTCAGTCAGTGTGGGAAAATAATATAAATGTATGTA
>NW_015505201.1:2181082-2189160 GCF_001515645.1 Sinocyclocheilus grahami | reverse complement strand
TATATATATATATATATATATATATATACACACATATATACATATATACTGTATATACATTTATATTATTTTTCCACACTGACTGAGTCAATTTCTTTTTGATCCTTACCTTATACACAGATGTACTGTCATGTTAGAATAGAAAAGGGTCCTGTCCAAACTGTTGTAGAAGAACACAATTCCCTAGAATATCATTATATGCTTAAACATTAAGATTTGTACTCATGTAAATTACTAAAATAGTCAGACCTGTTCATTAGAAGGGGGTGTCCCAATACTTTTGGCAATATAGTGTGTGCGCATATATATATATATATATGCGCACACACTATATTACAAGAACATTTTACTATAATTTGAAGTAGTCTATATATGTAATTAAATCCATTAAATAATAAATGATTTATTTATGAGTTTTAATGATGGAGTTTGTGTACACACTATAATTATTTAGCATTGTTATTTGGATCTGTGTCATTTAATTTTTATTTCAGTACCTGTTTAATATTTCAGAAAGAAACCCCTCTGGGGAATTTAATTTGATCTTTAGGATTTCAAAAAATGCATGTACTGTATTGTGAAGTGTGGATTTGGATCTACATGCTTTTTGCAGCTGAGAAGAAATGCCTGTGGGTAATGTCATTGAGTTGTGTTTAGCTAGACTGAAGATGTGAATACCTGTATAACTTAAAGTACATAATTTATTCTCTTATACCTGACAAAAATATGCAAGGTGCCAGGAGGATCTTGTCTAACAAACCGTGGGCCGTTCAAGTCGATCACGGTTATGATACGAGTCTGTTTACTGCTGCAAGGCACATGTAGTTTCACAAACATTGAAATGTTATATAATGATGTATGAGAAACACCAATGCTTGTAGAATTGTGTGAGTGTGAAGTGAGTGTGTATACTGTATTTGTGCCTGTTGACATTACACTGCAAGATGAATTATTAAAATCTCTATTTATTAATATATTTTTCTTACCATAGTACAATTCACTGTAAAAAAAAAAAAATGTATATACATCTCTACAGCAACCAAAAACTCAAGAACTAATTTCTAATATGGCTAATATAAATGCATTTCACACTTTTTTACAGTGAGAATAAGTTTTTCTCACAATATCTATCTATCATCTCTCTCTCTCTCTCTCTCTATATATATATACAGTATATATACAGTATGTATACACACACATATATATATATACATATACATATGTGCCGTGAAAAGATTTTCCCCCCTTCCTATTTTTTTTTTTTGCGTATTTGTCACACTTAAAAGATTCAGATCATCAAACAAATTTTAATATTACACAGATAATGCAAGTAAATACAAAATGCAGCTTTATAAATGATGATTTCATTTATTAAGGAAAAAAAGCTGTCCAAACCCACTTGGCCCTACGTGAAAAATTAATTGCCCCCTAAATCTAATAACTGGTTGTGCCACGCTTTGCAGCAACAACTGCAAGCGTTTGCGATAACTGGCAATGAGTCTTTCACATCGCTGTGGAGGAACCTTATTGCAAAGTTATATACAGTATGTCCCAATACTTTTGGCAATATAGTGTGTGCGCATATATATATATATATATATGCGCACACACTATATTGCCAAAAGTATTGGGACATACTGTATATAACTTTGCAATAAGGTTCCTCCACAGCGATGTGAAAGACTCATTGCCAGTTATCGCAAACGCTTGCAGTTGTTGCTGCAAAGCGTGGCACAACCAGTTATTAGATTTAGGGGGCAATTAATTTTTCACGTAGGGCCAAGTGGGTTTGGACAGCTTTTTTTCCTTAATAAATGAAATCATCATTTATAAAGCTGCATTTTGTATTTACTTGCATTATCTGTGTAATATTAAAATTTGTTTGATGATCTGAATCTTTTAAGTGTGACAAATACGCAAAAAAAAAAAATAGGAAGGGGGGAAAATCTTTTCACGGCACATATGTATATGTATATATATATATGTGTGTGTATACATACTGTATATATACTGTATATATATATAGAGAGAGAGAGAGAGAGAGATGATAGATAGATATTGTGAGAAAAACTTATTCTCACTGTAAAAAAGTGTGAAATGCATTTATATTAGCCATATTAGAAATTAGTTCTTGAGTTTTTGGTTGCTGTAGAGATGTATATACATTTTTTTTTTTTTACAGTGAATTGTACTATGGTAAGAAAAATATATTAATAAATAGAGATTTTAATAATTCATCTTGCAGTGTAATGTCAACAGGCACAAATACAGTATACACACTCACTTCACACTCACACAATTCTACAAGCATTGGTGTTTCTCATACATCATTATATAACATTTCAATGTTTGTGAAACTACATGTGCCTTGCAGCAGTAAACAGACTCGTATCATAACCGTGATCGACTTGAACGGCCCACGGTTTGTTAGACAAGATCCTCCTGGCACCTTGCATATTTTTGTCAGGTATAAGAGAATAAATTATGTACTTTAAGTTATACAGGTATTCACATCTTCAGTCTAGCTAAACACAACTCAATGACATTACCCACAGGCATTTCTTCTCAGCTGCAAAAAGCATGTAGATCCAAATCCACACTTCACAATACAGTACATGCATTTTTTGAAATCCTAAAGATCAAATTAAATTCCCCAGAGGGGTTTCTTTCTGAAATATTAAACAGGTACTGAAATAAAAATTAAATGACACAGATCCAAATAACAATGCTAAATAATTATAGTGTGTACACAAACTCCATCATTAAAACTCATAAATAAATCATTTATTATTTAATGGATTTAATTACATATATAGACTACTTCAAATTATAGTAAAATGTTCTTGTGTTAAAAAAAGATTACATTTTGTAAAAAGTTGTACATATAAACGTGACCAGTCATGTTAATGTATTCATCTATCTGATGTTAGAAACGGGGAGTTCTGAGTTTTGAAAGTTACAACCAAGTTTTATTATTTCAGAAGTTCAAGGAAAATGTAATTTCTATGATATTACCCCTTTAAAGGGTTGGATATTAAACACACAGCATGCACTACATAATACTAAGACACCCACCAAAACTGCTGTAGCTTCAGAAATAAGCCTAATTTTCAAAAGCCACCAAATTATCTTACACAAAAAGAGGAGCTTAATGCAATCCTCATTAAAATCTCTGACTGGGAGTTTAACCCACATTTAAGCTTCCCTAGAGAACAGCTTCTTGGCATTAACAACATTAATTTTGTGTTGTAAAGTATAATGTGGTTTTGCAGGAAGAGCAAGCGAGATGGAAAGAGACAAAGGCACGTATTCATATATGATCCTCTACAGAAATCATCATGAAATCAGAGATTAGGACTGTGCGATGCAGCCTATTAGAATGCAGTTACATGTGCATAAATGTAAGACATGAGAGCAAAAATGTCCCTCTGTGGGTTTTAGTGTTATATTGATTTCATATGATATAGTTTAGCAATGTATACTGTACACACCACTCTATCCAGCCCCTGCAGCTCTCATCTGCTCTAAAAATTAAACACTCATTAAAAGCATGTTTGTGTGGACGTCAGTGTGCAACATAATTACAGCTGGGAGACTAACATCAAGCACAGAGTAATATCCCTGCCCATCATCCACGTGTTGTTATAAGTGCTCTGAAATTCCCAAGAGGAGTTTTGCCAATAATATCAGTGCACCGATCTACAACTACAACCATCATCACAGTAAACATCAGTCCTGACACCCTCACCAATTGTTTTTCTAGCTGCATATACACATACCTCTCACACCGGAGAGAGCTGTAAGCATGAAATAGCTTTCTAACCAACAGAATGCAGATGGGTTTTGGTGTTGTGCAGTTCTTGTTGGAGCTGAACAGTGGTAGAGCTGTGATTTGTAGATGAAAAGAGCTTTCGCTCCATACAAACACATTAGCATGTACAAGGACAACAGGTGACCGTGCTGGATTCACACAATTATGCATTAATTTCCATCAGAATCAACAACAAATGAGACTGGGAAAAGGTGATTTTTCTCCTTTTTTGTAATTGATTTATATTGTATTTTATGAGATTACTTTGAGATTTGTATATATATATTTTTTTTATATAGATTCTTGAATTGTTTTGAATTTATTGGGAATGATTATAATTATAATTAACTCTCTCGTTGTTGCTTTGATACCTGTTTTGGTGACTATGTCATGTGATGAACTGATACGACAGGGAAAGACGAGAGAGGACCAGGCCTGGGTTTTATTTTGTGTTTTGGTTTTGTTTGTGCGCGACAGTCGTCCGCGAGGGGCTGTCGCGCTATTTTGAGTTTATTTTATAATTAAAGTTTGTTTAAATGTTCGCCGGTTCCTGCCTCCTTCTTCCCGACTTATGAACTTTGTTACAGTATTAAAGTATCTCAGTTTAAACGTATTGTATGAATTGCCCTTACTATGGAATAAAAAATACAGAGTGTATATTTACATTCAGTTAAAAGTGACTATAAAAGATCAGCTCCAGTTGTGCAGATGGTTAAGCGCTTAACAATGGCTTTCTGACACGATGGACCTGGGTTCGATCCTGCCTTTTGCCAAACTTTTTTTTCTCCTAGCATATTGCTAAAAATACTGCTATTTTCACTTAGTGTAAATATAATCCATTGCTAATACGAGATTTGAAAAGGGAGAAAAAAAAAAGTTCGGCAAAAGGTGGGATCGAACCCGAGTCGATCGCCTCAAAAAGTCAATGTCAGCCGCTTAACCATCTGCACAACTGGAGCTGATCTTTTACAGCCACTTTTAACTAAATGTAAATATACACTCCGTATTTTTTAATCCATTGTAAGGGCAATTCATACAATACATTTAAACTGAGCTACTTTAATACCATCTCCGAACTTTCTACCACGACTCTGCTGTTCTTCGGCTGGTTCTTCCTGTATACGTTGATTGACAGATGTCTCGTCCAGTCAGCGGTGAGTAATCCCAAACCAATGGCGCTGTCTCAAACTATACCTACCTCTTCCGGTTTGTCTGATTTGTCGTTGTGTTTTCTGACTTGTTAATTTGTTTTCGGATTTGTCGTTGTGTTTTCGGACTTATTTTGTTTTCGGATTTGTCGTTGTGTCTTCTGACTTATTATAATGTTTTCTGAATTGTTGTTGTGCTTTCTGAATTGTTATTTTGTTTTTTAGACTTGCATTTGCGTTTGTAATTTGTTATTTTGTTTTCAGAATTGTGATTTGCTTTGCACTTCTCGGCCACCGTATGAGTTAGCCACAATGCGTCGTTGCACAAATGTGTTTTTAAATTTTAAAGCCATGTGAATAAAGGCTTTTTAATTTTTTCACGCTACTCGAGTGCCTTGGATTTCTGGTAAAAGGTTTTTTAAAACCAATTATCATTCCGTTTAGCTCTTAAAGCCTTGTAGAAAATATGCTATGCTAATGTTATTTCAGCATTTAAAAATAATTTATAATTGGAGACCTTCCTTCAGTGTGCGCTTTGGAATATTTCTCTCCCTTTTATGGTCTGCCAGGTTTTAAAAAAAATAAAAAAATCAATAAATCTGATTGCTAAGAAAACTAACAGTACACCTTGCCCAACAATCTACAACCTCAATTATTTCCAAAACAACACAGAGTACAAATTGTATAGGATACTACATGAATAACTGTTATATATACAGATATATAATTTTATGAGTACAGCATATTTATCATTTTATGCATGCAGACCAATTTTTACTGTGTGAGAAAATAGAGTGAAAAAGAAAATGTGTTGTTAACTTAGCTTTTATATTGTTCTACTGAAGCCGAAGTATTGAAATGCTATCTTTGAAAATATTTACTTTGTATTAAGTTGACAGTATCTGTATTAATGTTAGATGAATACATTTTTCAATTCAATTATTTGAATAACATTTTAATAAACATAAAAGCTGATTGATGAAACACTTGTTCTCTCAGCAAAACTATATTCAGATTAGTTTTTTACTGTTAAAAAAAGTCAATACAATCAAATATTTTTTCTAACCAGTCTTTAGATATGAGAATGAAAAATTAAAATGTTACATCACTAAATACTATAACTATTTGAAAAATCATTATTTTACAAATATTTAATTGATATTTAAAGGAAACAGGTTAACTTAGACATACCTAAAAATAAAAAAATTTTCAGTCAAATATTCTACAGACCGCTTCAAATCACTGATAAAACTGTAGCGTCCCATTTACCTTTGTATTGTCTTGATTTGGGCTCCTGACCAACTGTGTTGAGATTCCCAGCGCACATGAGGAACTAAAAGACTGAAAGCTCTTCTGATCATTGCCTTTCCTAAATCTGCTAAAACAGAATAATGGCGATGCAACAAAAATTCAGATGCAAAAGACAAAAATAAAATCAAATAAAATTCAAAATAAAATAATTAAATTAAAATAATAAAATAAAACATAGCCAAAAGAAAAGATAAACAACAGAAATGTCAATAAAATAATGTGACATATAAGAATAATTTTTTGCCCAAAAACATATGAGGCTTACGTTTCCCATCAGTTGCAACAAAGAACAGAAAGGACAGAAATCAAAATGAGAACTGTGCAACTATTGTGTGTGTTTTATATAAATAATCAGAAGTTTCTTTTCATCAAGAAAAACACTTCCGCATATACATCATTCTCTCTACTGCTTTTATACAAAGAGTAAAAACTCACCATGGAAAACAAGTTACATGTCCAGAGTAGGAGCGCATGTGTGAGTATGGAGAGTAATGAACATGCAACATGTGTACATACATGTTTGACATTGAAGATGAAAGCATGTATCTAATGTGTGTGCGCGCATGAGACAAAGACAGAAAGAATGCGAACGGTATGCATTTCCATGGGAAACTTTCTACCCTGTGTGCAGTCGTCATTTACTGATTAACACACGGCAAACAGTCCTTGAGTTTACTCTGCCAGTGAGTGACAAGAACAGTTTGAGTCAACAACAGAATGTAGGACAGAAAAAGAATAGATCTAGATCAACCAGACCCTCATAAGTCTAAAGAAAACTCCATGAATAAAAGCCAGACACTTGAGTACTCCGACTAAAATGAAAAAAATAAAGCATTAAGCATTTATTTTTGGATTAATCCGTTCAACATGTTCAGAGGTCTGCATGCAGCCACCTGCTGCTTCTGTTTTCTCATAAAATGTGTATTTTCTCTTGTTTGTCAAGTAATGCGCCAGCAATATCAGGGGAAAAAAATATTTAGCTTTTTAAGGGAAAATTTTTTTTCTCTTCTTTATTTCAAATTATGATAGAAATTACATCATAATTCATAGTTCTGAATAAATAAATAAATAGATGAATAAATAAATAAACTCTGACATTGACTTCAACATTACTTGATCTAAAAAATAATAAATCTGATGTTATTGACAAAAATTCAAAACAAAAGAATTCTAAGACAAAAATAAGGCAACTTTGAAAAATTTAAAACAGCGTATTTTTATCTTTTTTTTATCACCTTCTGTCAGAACATGGTAGTATTGTTTTTTGTACATTAAACTTAATATTTAGCATTATAAATACAATTTCTAATAAATGTAATATTTATGTACATACAAGTGATAATGCCAGCTTTGATACAGAGTAAATGAAAAGCTAACACTTTACAATAAGGTCTCATCAGCTAACATTAGTTCTAAGAATTAGGTAACATGAACCAATCAATATATTTTCACAGTATTTAACAGATTTGTTAATGTAAATGAATACAAAAAAATTGAGGGTCTTGCACACTTTTTCACTCCACATGTGACATGATTGCAACTAACCTCAATTCTTCCAAGAGTAAAAACTTGGTACTTGTAATTGATTTGCTCCATATCCAAAAAAGGGAAATGGAGTTAATAAAAACACAATTGTTCATGTTCAAATGATGAAACTACATGAAGATAAATCAATTCTGCATTGTTTGTTGTTATTTCATATGTTAGTTAACGAATGTTAATGACTGAAACCTTATCACAAAGTGTTAATAAACTGAAGGTGAAAGTGACGTGACATGTGGCCAAGTATGGTGACCCATACTCGGAAT
>NW_015505201.1:2165935-2181046 GCF_001515645.1 Sinocyclocheilus grahami | reverse complement strand
CTCTAACCATTAGGCCACGACTTCCCCCAAAATGGTGCTTCTCGTGATCATCTCTGATTAATATCAAAGTGGAATAGATGCCATTTAAAAAAATGAACAGCAGGTATGGCTTTGTTTGGTCTCATGTCTCAAGAATTGGTGCAATGTTTCACCTTCTCAATCCATTTATGGAGGAGCTCTTTAGGAGTGTGTGCTCCACTGTGCTCAGGTCTTGTGCTGTGTAGTGGTGTTATTTGTGGCCAGGGTGAGAGCTCTCTCACTGTGACATTTAAACCTGGCAGTGCAGTGAGTCCTGCACTCACTTTAATTGAAACAGATGGAGAATCTGAGGCACAGCCGCAGGGCACGAGCTCGGAGTCTGCACACACACACAAACCGCTAAACATTTACTGCATTTATCTGCTAAGACAACCATCACAATTACTATTGCTCATACTTGATCCCTAACATCAAGTATTAAACTCTGGCACACAACTTGTCTCCAGCAATGTTTGTGCTTAGGATATGAAAAATATATCAAATCGTGCAGCTTGTTTCACCATTACTTATCTAAACAACATAATTCATGATATAAGCCTGGTGGACATAAAAATGTGGGAAATAATCCAATATACTGACACTGAAGGAGCGAACTGAGCCAAATATAAAAACCAGAATATATTAAATACTGGGAGCAGTCAGCAACCACATAGCAAGAGGCTAAAAACACTACTTTAGTGCTCACAAAACAATAGCCCAACATTGTGACATTAACTTCTGCATGGAAAAAGAATACTACGAATTTTGTTAAATTAAAAAATAAAATAAAATAAAATAAAATGCTTGTAAGCAGCTGTTTTCTGGCATATTAAGTTGCTACTAGGATTGGGGGGAAAAATCTAGAACTTGGAAGGGGAAAGGAATTTAAATAAATAAATTTGAGCTGTAATTAATAATTAATTCAATATTTAATTTGTTTTCCTTTTAACAGTTTTTTAGAGAACTATCTCATATGTTGTCTTTCTATATTATAAGCACTATAAAAGAGCATATTACGATCTTTTCTAAAATTGTAGCACTTCATTGTCCAGATAAAGTCAGAAATCATACGCAACAATCACCAACACTTTTGATCTTCATTGGAAAACAGACCCAAACTAGATGCTCCAACAAGAACAAAATCTAATTATAACAACAAATGCCAATAATGCAATAAAAACACTTAAAAACATCATCATCTTGAATGAAACAACATCTGTTACATCACACTTTACCTTGAATATGAGCAGAGTTTAAACAGAATAATCCAGAACGTTAGTCTTTGCTGTTGCAAAAGGTCGTAGCTCAGGAGCACAAAGTTCAGGAATAACTCGACTCCATCCACTAACTGACTCCAGTGACCATCCAAGAGAGGCAGAGAAAAGGAAGGAGGGAGGAGGTGGAGGAGGAGGTGAGCTATTCACCTGTGGAGCAGTGATCAGACGCCGATCAGCCGCAGCATGAGACCCATTGACAAAGAGTGGTGAAGCTGGTCCCAGGTCAGTGAGCAGGCCGCTGTGAGCTCACATTGCCCTCCTGTATGCAGCTGATAGCAGGCAGGGTAAGAGGATCCGTACTTAGTCAGGGATGAAAACAATACCTGCTCGTTCAGGCTACACCGTTCTGTGGGGGTGGTTTATAGATGGCGGCAGTGTTTTTCTTTGGTGGCGGGGCAGTCAGTGAAATAGACCTGTCAACACATTGCTGTTATGTGAAGATAGGCTTCCTTTTTGACCATACCTGAGCACATAGGCAGAGAACAGTGGCAACTATATTCCGTCTTTGCTAAATTGCTTCAGTAGCTGCCAACATCCAGGGTGAAATACACACACATAGTTTTCAGCTGAGTCACATATGGGTTAATATATCTACTATACGCCGTTTGTGCTGACAAATGTGTGCAAGTGTTGAATGAGAATACGGTGTCTTAAATTTGAATTCTTAGAAAGAACGGTAACATACACCTTCATTCATTATACATTCTTGTATGACGCCGATCAGCCGCAGCATGAGACCCATTGACAAAGAGTGGTGAAGCTGGTCCCAGGTCAGTGAGCAGGCCGCTGTGAGCTCACATTGCCCTCCTGTATGCAGCTGATAGCAGGCAGGGTAAGAGGATCCGTACTTAGTCAGGGATGAAAACAATACCTGCTCGTTCAGGCTACACCGTTCTGTGGGGGTGGTTTATAGATGGCGGCAGTGTTTTTCTTTGGTGGCGGGGCAGTCAGTGAAATAGACCTGTCAACACATTGCTGTTATGTGAAGATAGGCTTCCTTTCTGACCATACCTGAGCACATAGGCAGAGAACAGTGGCAACTATATTCCATCTTTGCTAAATTGCTTCAGTAGCTGCCAACATCCAGGGTGAAATACACACACATAGTTTTCAGCTGAGTCACATATGGGTTAATATATCTACTGTACGCCGTTTGTGCTGACAAATGCGTGCAAGTGTTGAATGAGAACACGGTGTCTTAAATTTGAATTCTCAGAAAGAACGGTAACATACACCTTCATTCATTATACATTCTTGTATCCGTGTCTCTATCTGGGAGTGTTCGGAGTGACATACTACTCATGCAATTGCTGCAGTATGCATTATGTATACTACAGTATGCACACTAGTATGAACATGTTCAGTATGTATGGAATGCCCAGATGACCTGCTACTGTAATTTGCTGAAATGCAACCAGAGCACAAGAAGTGCTGTATGCCACAATGCCATGAGCTCCACTTGATTTTCCAGTGTTATTATACCATTATTTAGTGTGACTCTTTAATTAGAAGCAAAAATCAATAGAAATCTTTAGTGTCTCTTTCTGGACTTTCAAACTGAAATATATTTAGATAAAATGGGTAAATAACCTTTTCTCATGCACCTACACTATGTTGTCTACATCAGACGCATGAAGTGAGCTGTGACGCAACCAAACTAGATAACTTATATTATAAATGGCAAAGTAGAACCATGTTTCTACTTCTGATGCACTGCAGAGATACTTCAGTGTCTTTATTTCCCCATCCATTGGAAATAAAGCAATGATTTATTGACTATTACCATATGTGAGAAGTTTTCCGTTTTTTTTTTTTTTGAAGGAAATGAATACTGTTATTCAGCAAGAATGCATTAAACTGATCAAGTGTAACAGTATAAAGACATTTATAATGTTATAAAAGATCTGTATTTCTAATCAATTCTGAATTTTGAATAAAAACGTTCTATTCGTCAAAATATTCTGAAAAAGCAGCACAGTTTGCAGAAAAATATTAACAGACTTTTCAACATTGATGATAATAAATGTTTCTTGAGCAGCAAATCAGCATATTAGAATGATTTCTGAAGGATCATGTGACACTGAAGGCTGGAGTAATGATCACATTTATGAATTATATTTTCGAATATATTCAAATAGAAAAGAGTTATTTTAATGTGTTATAATATTTCACAATATTACCTGTTTTTATAGTATTTTTTATCAAATAAATGCTGCCTTGGTGAGCATAACAGACTTTTTAAAAACAGTACAAAATTTGATACAACATCAATATTAAAAAGTATTATGAACTATTAATTAAATATTTAAATATAAAATAATTAAAATCAAAAGAGTGAAACAGCAGATTGTTATAAAATTATGCATTTCCATTGAAAATTAATCAAATGGTAAACATAACTTTTTAAACACAACATATGTTATAAACATAACTTGATGATACTTTGACATTTTTTTCTACAACATAAACTGCACACAACCGTACTGAAAATGTGAATTTTGACGCAGTTATGTTTATTTTTAAAAGCATGTTTAATAAGTAACTTGATAAGATAGTTTGGGATGTCAGTGTGTGCTGTTATGTTGTACAACAAAACGTCAAAGTACAGTATCATCAAATTATTTTTCCCACAGGATTTATTAATTATAAATAAAAAAACATTATAAAACCCCTTAGGAAAATCTCGAAGGAATTAGCTGCTAATCAATGACCATGTGTCTGCTGGACAGTAATTTTACAGCATGCAGAACTTTATGGCCTGTCATAACTCTGAAATGAGACGCATAAAACTTTAACAGGAGGTGAGACTATTCCCTAGACGCATGTTAGGTCACAATGACAACAGAGGAGAGGCAAGGTCTTTGCGGTATAAATATTGCCACTTAAAACTGTTTAATATTATAATATAAACAAGCACAAAGTGTTTTGTGCACCCACACATAAAAGTTTCCAATAAATATGCAATACACTTGTATTTTACCACCTTCGAGGAATAAAGTTAATATCTATACAGAGACACATTTAACAAACCTATTTACACTGATGCTAAAACATGAAGAAATATAAAATGCATTGCTATCATTTCACATTAGCATTATACATTATGTGTGTGCGTGTGGTTTCAGGCAGACATTTTGCAGGTATGGGGTCAAAGCCTACCGCTGTCAGATACGTTTGACTTCAAACAGAGCAGAAAAAGATGTAATAAAATATGCATGATGGAATGGAGAGTGAGAAAGAGAGAGAAGCGTCCTTTGAGATGCCTCTCCTGAGTCCTGAGATGTCATGAACTCAGGAACAGCGGTTCAGTGATTTAAGATAGTTCACCGACTCTGTCTAACCTTTGACCCACAGCTCAAACACCCCTGAGAGAGCAATTCAAACCAGTGCAACCTTAATGTTAACCTATCGTGACCCAGTTAATATACACTCAGACCCCTGACCATTACCATGGGGACATAAAGTCATTAATGGAATGAAATGTAAATGATAATGCTACAGTAGCTAGTCAATCTGTCTTTACGCACAGTAATTTACTACAGTCTACGTATAATACAGGCTATGAAAATAAGCACTTAATAAAAAAAAAAAAATGCAGCCTAAAGGCATAATGTAAAAAAACATGATATAATATATAATAAAACAATGTAATATCATTTCATAATTTTAAGACATATAAATCAAATGTACGTACTTACTATTAAATTATATAAACATAATTTGTTATAACTTGAATAAATAGCTTTGCTTAGGCAGTTAGCAGGAAGGAAACCAGACATCCATGAGCAACTGTACACATGTTTGTTTGCCGATTTATGTAAGTGAAACTGTCAATACTTATTACTTACAATACTTATAATTTGAATGGGCGAAAATTCAGAGCGCACATCAGTCGACATTTGCCACTCATTTCTTTGGTGTTGTCTGTACAAGCCTAAACAAACACACTTCGTTTTGCACTTGTCTGTTAGCATCATCGATTTCAGATTTACCCACTCATAAACATGAAGTAAACAGGCACTTCCAGTGTAAGCAGGCAGATCATGATCATAGTAAATAACAGATCTGGTTCCCAAAAGCTGACAGCAAGTCATTTTGGGAGATCCGTATGTTTAAAGTTTGAAAATCAATGAAGCAACTGTGGTCAGAATAAATTAAATCTAACAAGTTCTCAGAATAAAATGGACAAAAATGTATATTTCTTGTTTCATTTCCTGGCAAGGAATACCTGTAACACTAAATGAGCAGGAAAAGATGCACACTGATCAGTTTTATCATTACTGAGCTGCCAAAATGAATGATGGGAAATGCAGTTAAAACAGGTCAATTCTTCATCAATAATTAATACAAATTTTGAAAGTCAAAATGCACAATTATTGTAAATATTAACATTTATTATGATCAATACAATCAATTAGCATATCTTTCAAAGAAAGTCACTGCCTGGTAATTATGATATTTTTGTGGTGTTTACGTGCAATTATCTCACAGCATGTGTGGACCAGAGTTTTTGGTGAAGAAATGGCTTTAAAATACCTGCTGAAGACCTCCTGTGGTTTGCTCAGAAGTCTCAGACTGATATTTCTCCCTAAGGACAGAATGTTGATCTACTTCTGAAACATGCTGTGAGTGTGAATGAAGTAGCACGGAGAGGGAGATAATCTCGTAATAAACACCATTTACCGTAAAGAGAATTTCACACACACTCACATTTCATGATCCCTGTGGGCACACAGATGCACCACAGTGTGTGCAACAACATGTAATGCCCACTCAATGAAACATTAATCTTGTCATTTCATACAGTATATCAGGCAAAAAAAGATGAATGATTACCACATTCATTTACCATGGAATTGCACAATATGCCAAGGTACTTAAAAATGCCATTTCCATAAATCCACAGATCCCAGTGCCTATAACCACATAGTAATACTAGTAATTGAATGTACAATGGCATTAACATACAGAAACACCATATTAGCCCCAAAAAACCTAGTAGTATCATGGTACTTTTTGGTTCAGAACGCCACTTATAATTTACCACAGTATTACATATTACCCTTTGTGAAAAAATAAGTGCACTTTAGCATACTTTTAAAAGGAGTACTTATGGAAATATACTACATGGATATTATACTAATTAAAGAACATACTTAAATGCATATATATATATTTATAATACTTAAACTGTATATAATGTTTCAGACATGAATTGTAATTAAAAGATCAATGAATTAGTGTTTAAAATTACATTAAATGCAATTAGCTGAACTTTAGAGTGCTTTTATTGACCCACATAAGTACATGTAATATCATAATTACTTCGTTCGTGTTTGAAATATGGGTAAAGAGTACTGCCAACGTACTGTCATTTACAATAATTTATGGTAAACTATGTACATTATTTTAAATATATACTTTTAAGATTTGATGTACACTACAAGTGCACATTCAATACAGTTAAGCTCACTTTTTCCCACAAGGAACCATGATATTTAGAGTCAGAAAACTATGATAAACCCATGTTTTGAACACTACCATAATATTTACATAGCATTATATTCTGGAAAAAAACATGGAACCAGTAATAAGAGAATCATGGTATAAAATACCATGGTATTACTGTTTAACACCATCCCAGAGCCAAGGTACTGTCTTTTTAGTTCTTTTGTAAGGTTAGACACAAACACACACTGATCATCTGTTCAGAGACTCTGTAAAAAGGTCATTTACAAGTAGAGCGGAAAAAAAAATTGACATGTCTTTGGTTTCATTTCCCGTCTGAGACTCTGTGACAGTCTGAGCACGGCTAGTAAACATCTGAGAAACTTTCACACTCTTATAATCACAAACACGATCCAATCATTTCTTGTCAAGGTATTTGTTTTCCCCTTCAGAGTTCCCTAGAGAAGCACATTTCTATTCCTCTGTTCATGAATCCACCGGCATTAGAGAATACACATTTCCCTCACGTCCCACCGTGTGTGTGTGTTTTGTTTTACTATTCCACAGCACGCTAACCTGCAGAACAGAAAACTGACAGCGCTATGCTAACAATCCCAGTTGTTACAATGGCAACGCCACTTGCCGCTTTGCTAATGTTTACAGAAATGCTTGAACCTTTCATACTGACACCTGAAGATGGAGTGAATGAGAAATTGGGTGAAAAGGGTGAAATGTTGAACAGCAAGGAGAATGGGGCAAGGGGAACAAGGGGACGATTGCTGTTATCGAGTTGGACAGGTAGAAATTGAATCAGCATTGCTAGCAGTGGAAGGGTAATTGATTCTCAGATGAGGCCGCTTTAGGATACAGTGAGAAAGAGAAGGCAAGAGAAAATGAAAGCTGGGGATACTTGAATAAGACAGATTAATAGAGGAACAGAAGATACTGCAATAATTTGCAGATACTTACACTGCAATAAATAGCAGATCTGCATAATGTTTTCAAATACAGGTAATATTTATATTTGCCACTGACGATTCAAACGCGAGTTTTGAGTAGCGCTTGTTGTTTGTCGTTTCACTGATCACAAATGCAGACATGGTTTTATGTTTATGCAGCACGATATGCACCGCAACGCGTAAAAAGACAGTATAAGTCATTATAATCAGTAATTATGTCCCCATTAGATGCAACAAATGCCTCGTTTATAATGGGTTTTAATGTTTTTGTCTCTTCGCTCCGGCCGGGACATGGCATCACAGTATGGTAAGGGGCGTAACATTTCCGTCACACACTTGAGGTATTCTGGAGAATAGAGGAGAAACAATAATGTACATTATGTGGAAAATAATGTGTTTTTTGAACATTAAACCACATAAACACATTTCAATGCACCAAATACACAAAATAATGTTCTTTTTAGCAACATCATATGACCCCTTTAAAAAAAGATCTGATTAGCGTCAATCTTATCATTAGTCTTCTCCACTAGATGTCACCCTTATTTACCTTGCGCTATGTTACAACAGAAAGCCTGTCATTCATTCAGCGCTTATGGCCACACCAAATACACAAAATAATGTTCTTTTTAGCAACATCATATGACCCCTTTAAGTGAACGTTTGGTTAACTGTTGGGGAAAAACATATGATTTGTAACATTATATTATATCCGTGCAGTACAGTAGGTCTTAATATATAGAAAAAGATCTGATTAGCGTCAATCTTATCATTAGTCTTCTCCACTAGATGTCACCCTTATTTACCTTGCGCTATGTTACAACAGAAAGCCTGTCATTCATTCAGCGCTTATGGCCATACGCGTGATTCGCAATGCTCAGGTGAAATGCTATAGTAATACTATAAATCTGTGGAAGCATTTGATATCACAAAATTTCCGCAATGAATGAATGGCGGATGGCGCGGCGCACTGTTTTGTTTACTGTTTTTTGAACCTTCAACCACAAACACATTTCATTACACCAAATACACAAAATAATGTTCTTTTTAGCAGCATCATATGACCCCTTTAAGTGAACGTTTGGTTAACTGTTGGGGAAAAACATATGATTTGTAACATTATATTATATCCGTGCAGTACAGTAGGTCTTAATATATAAGCAGTCTGTCTCAATGTTAATCTAACAATAAAAGAAACGAGGGAAAAGTCACTGCTCTTGACTGAACTGCTTTTGTAGTTTTAATAATCAGTTTATTAGTAATGGATACACTAAAATGATTTTTACACTTGATTAGCCTATTTGTTTTTCTTCCTTGAATGCTTCTGTTTAGATGTAAGATGAAAAAGTAATGCACTATTTAATTTGTTTCTCTCCTATATTTGTTTTACTGTATATTTGCATCTTTGTTCTAATTTTTAAAAAAAACAAAGATAAAAGAAACAGCTATATTGGGATTACTAATATAGGCCTAGTAATTATCATTAAGAAAAGAAGTGGAGGAAAAGATGCAACACTAGGTCATTTTGCTTTGGTGCCTTGAGAAAAATTCCCAAAATTGACTTTGCTGACTCTATCAACTTCAAACAGGTGTAGCTCAGCAATATTTTTATTCCAACAAATCATACATCATTTTTGTAGGTTTTTAAATGGAGATTGTGAAATTAAAAAACTCAATTTTGAAAATCTGCTCATTGCAACTCATTTTGCTAGTACAGGTCAAACACACATTTTAATATATATATATATACACACACAGTATACGTACATATTATGTGTGTGTGTTTATATATATATATATATATATATATATATATATATATACACATACACACACACACATTTTTTTTCTCTCGTGTAGGATCTCTGTCTTCAAACGGACCCACTCACACTATTGAGTCACACATGAAACAATCACATTCCATTGAGACAAACTGAGGAGCACCCTATGATCTCCACCTGCAGTCGTAAAACTCATGCAGGGTCAGTGAAGTGTCTCAGCAGTTCCTGTCCCATCTAGCTTATGGTCTCAAGAGACTCAAATAAAAACAGTGTTTAAACCCCTCGAGGACCAGATGTGCAGTGTAACGTTGACCGACTTCAGCATAAATAACTATCTAAGAGACAACAGAACAAAGAACATGGTATCTGGAAATGTTCCAGCGACAGACTCGCCCGGACCCCATGACCGTTTAATGCATAAATTGATAATCCCATAAACAGAAAGCGACAGATTAAGAGCTCCGTCCAGCAGAAGGATGGAAGATCTACACTTGTGACATGGGCATGATCTCAGGACACCTCCCCTTTTCCCCCTGCATTCCAAAAAAGGGATGCATCCTTTTACTACTTTCAGAAAAGCTTAAGAAACTTTATAGAAGTATTAACACAACTTTTATAGACGGTGTGCTCATGTGATGAATTAAAGCCTCATGTTAATGCATGCACGCTCCGCCTTGCAAGAAGTCGATTGGAAGATCGCGCCGTGGGACGGACTTATGCCGTGAATCAAAAACCCAATGCAAGACAGACTCGCTCGCTTGCTTGCTTCTTCACCTTTCGCCGTGTTAAGAGCACTCCAACTTGTGCTCACACGCTTACCATCATAGCGATCGGTCATCTAAAACTCAAACACTTCAGTTGAAACTTCGTGATCATCAGAGATCTTCAAAGACCTTAAAGTCTTGCAAACTCAGACTTTTTCAGCAGAACTGCTCAAGCCTCTGCATCATCAAGAAACCAACCAACCTCCGGAGGGCTCTCCCGAAGGGACGCCATCCTGACGTCATCTCAGTAACCAATCAGCAACGGAATTCGCTCAAGCAGCCAAACCAGGAAACTCAGCTTTTCAGCAGTCACCCAAAAACGCAAGTACAAACAAGGTCTTTTATCCGCTGAAATAGGTGCTGAACCATTTAAGCAGTAAACCTAAGACAAACCTCTGCTTTGTGATTTTCTCAGGTTGCAAGTAAGAGACGGTCATCTAAAACTCAAACACTTCAGTTGAAACTTCGTGATCATCAGAGATCTTCAAAGACCTTAAAGTCTTGCAAACTCAGACTTTTCAGCAGAACTGCTCAAGCCTCTGCATCATCAAGAAACCAACCAACCTCCGGAGGGCTCTCCCGAAGGGACGCCATCCTGACGTCATCTCAGTAACCAATCAGCAACGGAATTCCCTCAAGCAGCCAAACCAGGAAACTCAGCTTTTCAGCAGTCACCCAAAAACGCCCAAAAAGGTCTTTTATCCGCTGAAATAGGTGCTGAACCATTTAAGCAGTAAACCTAAGACAAACCTCTGCTTTGTGATTTTCTCAGGTTGCAAGTAAGAGAACTGTAGCGAATACTCTGTTAACATCATTCTTCAGAACTGTATGTATGTGTGTGTATGTGTGTATTAGCTTAGTTTAATGTAATCTAGAATAGCCAATAAATTCGTGTTTCATTTATAAAGAATCATTGTCTGGTGCCGTATAATTTTAAAGTCAAACCTTGCCAAGATCACGTTACCTCGCTAGGAGCTTACAAATTATCATAATTGTATTGACCTGTGGCCAAGGAAAATACACATAGTCAGATTGTTAAGATACACGGACATTAACGTCTCGCTGGACGACCGTTGATAAGGTGTAAACTATTAAAATTTGAAATCAGTTCTAATCAGGTTGACTTCGAATTTTCCGATTCGAGTCCTCTCAAAACCTGAATGAATTAATAATAATTAATTCCCTAAGAAAAGTAATCAGACATTACACTCGCTATAGTCTTCATATAAAAATATATTACGATTCACTCATAGTTCATCATACAGGACATCCAGTTGTCCCCATAATCAGTTGGCTAAATGTACACACTAACCAATTATTTTTTTTATCATCAAAAATATACAAATTCAGAATATTTTCTGCAAGGTTTATGTTTAGGGGATGGAAAATATGATTAGCTCAGTATAAAAACTATTATGCCCATGAAAAGCCCTCATAATGATAGATGAACCTGTGTGTGTGTGTGTGTGTGTGTGTGTGTGTATTTACTGCTTCAGCCATCTCTCTGGACTGTAGAGGATGAGCAGAGACATATCCCAGTGTTCTGCTCCGCTGCTCTTAATGAGATTAGTCCTGTTGCTGAAATCTCTCTCTCTCCATTACTCCTTTCACAAACACATACGCACAGGATGGGAGTCAGACACAGAAATTAGCAATAGGAGGAGAGCAGCATATGTTCATTAAAAGGATTAAATAACAAGCCACATCTATTTGTCTCTATAACTTCCTGACTCTAGTTTCAGCTTCCATTCACAGTGAAGAGACTGGAACACCGACATCCTCCATGGTTTGTGTCTTTCCTTCTACTATAGTATTGCAGTCCAGTGGTTGTAAAAGAGACTTCAGATTAAGACTGGATATTTTTAGATACCAGATTTCTAAAACAGTTTCTACATAACCACAAACAACATAAACAAACTGTCTGCCCAAAACAAAACAGAAAACCCTGTCTGACCTAACAAAAAATCATACCAATATGATATTTGATGCATTTAACAGTGAATTAGTCAATTTATATGTATGTGCATATATTATCTACAGTATGTATACATATGCATAATATACCATTAAGAAATGTTTTTTCAAAGACTACTGAAGTATGTTTTAAAAGAAAATATGGTAACACTTTACAATAAGATCTCATTTGTTAACATTAGTGAATGTATTAACAATTAACAATATATTTTTACAGCATTAATTAACAGGGCTGGGCAAAAAAAACTAATAAATTTTTCGATTAATCGTTTTTTTTAAATGACGTCAATTCAATATAGATTCTCAAAAGCTGCTAATCTATCTTTTCTGGTATTTATTTCAGCACACATTTAAAGGGGTCATATGATGCGATTAAAATTGTTCCTTTCTCTTTGGAGTGATACAAGCTCTTGGTGCATAAAGAAGATCTGTAAAGTTGCAAAGACTAAAGTCTCAAATCCAAAGAGATATTCTTTACAAAAGTTAAGAGTCAACCACACCTACCTAAAACAGCTCGTTCTAACACCCCCCCACATATCTATGTAACGATGTGGGAAGATTTGCATAACGCCGTCCAAATGTTCACGCAAAGAAAGAAGGCGTAACTTTTATTCTCGCTGTAGTTTTGTTGCCGCCGCCGCCATGTCGTGAAGGCACTGTGTGATTCGTTGTGAAAGCGAAACTACTTTGATATCACTTCGTCATGCCTAGAGCTGATCCGTGCTGGTCGCTGAGGAAATACATCAACTTTGTGCTGTGGATCGCCGGATCGGCTTTCACCATGGATGAAGCGGAGTCCAGCCCGGGGTCGTCACATGTGGTTGCCACAAGCCCGCCGGCTGCTCCTTCGTCAAATCCGCCGGCCGTGCTGTTCTCAAGCCCACCGGCCTCCGCTCACTCTAGCCCTCGGCCTCTGCTCACTCTAGGCCGCCGCTCAGTCTAGAACGCCGTGTGTGACGCTGTGTTTTGTTGTGAAAGTGAAACTACTTTGTTTGGTCTTCCAAAAGAGGACACGACTAGAAATCAGTGGTTAAGTTGTATTTATAACACTGTTCCAGAACAGTTCAACCCAAATATTCAGATGTGTGCAGCACATTTTATGGAGGACTGTTTCCTGATCCTGGTAGAGTAGACTACAATGCCGGCTGTTCTGACTCACAGACTGTAAGTACGTTTTTTATATTTAAAGAATTTGCCACTGACGATTCAAACGCGAGTTTTGAGCAGTGTAGAGTAGGGTTTGTTGTTTGTCATTTCTCCGATCACAAATGCAGACATGCTTTTATGTTTACGCGGTGCGATGCAACGCAATGCGTTAAAAGACAGTAAGTCATTATAATACATAATTATGTCCCCACTGGATGCAACGAATGCCTCGTTTATAATGGGTTTTCATGTTTTTGAATCGGGTATTGCATGAACGCCATTGGCTAGCGTCTGCACGGGTATTTGCATAAGGCGATCTGATTGGCTGACGCCTGCGTTGGCGCTTGAAAAGTTGAAAAGTTTTCAACTTCTGCCGCAAGCAACGGACCCAACGCGACGCGACGGACCCACAATTCATTTTGGCAATGCTTGACGTCACTCCATTCAAAGTAAACGAGAGGCGTTGACGCCCCGTGTAAATGGGGCGGAACTGCCGTCTCACTATAATGATATGAACACGAATGTCATCTCCAGCTGCTCTGAGAGTCACTTCATTAGCATTTTACCGTTTCATTTGAGAAAACTACCGTCATATCACATACACAGCAGCTGCAAGTTCTTCACGGCAACCCGTCAAAATAAAAGCTTAGTTTAACGTTAACAAACTGTCAGAATATATTACTATTTAGCAGTCTTAAGACTCAATGCTACTACTGCTAATAAATATGAATAAATCTTTATTTTTAAAGGAATAATCACATCTCTTTTCTTTTTAATTTTAACAGTAAACCTCTGTTGTGCAGCACTTTGTTTGCCAAAAAATAAAAGGGTTTAATTTTCATTTGATTAGGATAAATTAAATTAATGTTTTATGCCTTCATCTGATTACCAGAAAAATTAAGAACATTTTATAGGACCCTATTAAAAAAGGACCCTATACAAAAAAAAGAATAGGTTTAAAATACAGGCACGTGGTTCTTAATTTTTTTTTATTAATTCACCATTTGTAAACTGATGTTTACTGTTCATTTTTTTTAGAAATATCAATAGCATTTGTATTAAAACTATATTCACTGAATGTAATCAAAAAATCGAGAATCGAATCAAGAGCTTGTGAATCGAAACATCTGAATCGATACCCAGCCCTATTAATTAACTTTTGTCAACTTTAGTTAATAAAAATACTCATGCTAATGATACAGTAATTCACAGTGCATCAACTGAAGTTAACAGAAACACCTTTTTGATCTTAAAAATTTATTAGTAATTATAGAGATTAACCTTAACTAAAGTGATTAAAAGCTGTAGAAGTATTGCTCAAAGTTAGTTCATCTTAATTAGTGTAGTTATGATGTTACAAATAAAACTTTATTGTAAAGGGTTATTTCAGTCTTTCTACTTCAAAATTTCATGTATAATTCAGTGTTACTTGTTGTTTCTTTTGTAATTATTTATCAAATTTACTAGCAATTTCTGAGTGAAAATTATTTCAAAGTCATTTTTTCAGTGATAAACATTTCTCGTGTCTTGCACTCAGTTCCAGCTTTCTACACTTCTGGTCTACATTTGGTAAAATGCAATGCACTGCTTGAAAAATCATTGGCTCGCTAAGATAAATGCCTTGTGCTTGTATTTCCCCTATTTGTAAGCTGCTCTGAATGAATAAATGTTAATACAAAAGCTACATATGGATAATTCCCCCTAGAAACTTTTAAATGCTGCTTTAGTTCAAACTAAAATTACA
>NW_015505201.1:2162923-2165286 GCF_001515645.1 Sinocyclocheilus grahami | reverse complement strand
CACACACACACACACACACACACACACAGGTAAAAGCACTATGAACAATGAAGGGAGACATGTGGAGAGAAAAACACATCCTTGAAAGAGTAAAGATCTGCTCTCCTCCTCTGTCCTGCCAGTGTCATACTAATGAGACTATATGGTCATAAAAAGATGAGCAGACAGATAAAAAAAAAAAACTATAATAAATAAATAAAACAATCAAAGGAAAGAAAATAGGGAGAGAGCAAGGGTGAAAAACACAAGCTACACCATGACACCTCTGATTACAAGTGCAGCTTTGCCACTGGATGATAAAGCTCCGGTTAGACAATACTTGTTTCCATTAATATGGAAATGGAAGAAAGCGAGGGTTTTCTGCGATCAGACGAGCAGAATGACAAACAGTTCAAGATAATAGATGCTGGCAGAGTTATTTACAGAAAGGGTGACTATGTTATTAATAATATTCAACTCCAGTTGGCATAGTGTCTGTGTGAGTATGTGTGGTGTTGTCAAAAATTTGAGTCATGTTAACTTCTACACAATCTTTCAAGGTAATATGCTGCATGTAATGAAGATTTTAGTGTTTTTAGAATCCATTATCTGGGATCTAGCTAGAAGTGTTCCTGAAGTAATGGTACATCACTTAAAAATTAATTTATTTGAAATTATACACCCAAATGAGATGAAAACAAGCGACCATTATTAGTGGTCTACAAAAAGACGAGAAAGGTCAAAATCTCATGGTGGCCACTTGTTGAAATATCGTTACATAAATATATATAAAATAATTATTTTAACCTGTGTCCCATGGTATGCGGAACCATAAAAATAAAAATGTAACCGTTTTAAAAATCAAATCAAATCAAATAAACAAAAGTAACTGTGTAAAAATACATTTCAAAAATTACAAATAAATAAACTGTTTAAAAATATACAGTTTTGAAAGTTTTGAAAATAAATAAATAAAAATTAAGATTGAAAATGCAGTTAATAATTATATTTATCATAATTATTTTTACCTGTGTCCCATGGTGTGCTAAAACAAACAAACAAACAAAAATTATTAGAGGGTGAAAACGCAGATAAAATTTATATGTATTTTCATTTGTGTGTCACACGGCGTGCTACAACATACAAACAAATAGTATATAAAATGTGAAAGGGTAAAATGCAGATAATAGTTAATTACATTTATAATAAACCATTTTAACTTCTGTCTCATGGTGTGCTAAAAATATCATATAAATGTATAATATATAATATTAAAATTATAATGTACTACTTTAATGTTATAAATAACTTGTGAAAATAAAAATGTCATGTTTCATCATTATTCAGCGTTACAGATATATTTATGTAAAAATTAAACAACATTTTTCTTACCAGTACTTATTAAAATATATAAAAGAATAATGATCATACTAAATTGTATTATATGTTAAATGATTAAAAGCTTCTTGCTAACAAATAGTGGTTTGAAAGGTAGTAGCAAAGATAATTAAATAATTATAAATAATATAAAATTACAATTTTATATTAAATAATTAAAATTACAATTAATTAGTTATTGAGGACAGCACTGTGATCCTTAAATAGTCTTTTAATGTCATCTAATGATTGTTGTTCTAAACATGCCTGACAAGATGTTTTGGTATACAAACTCGTGTTACATAAGCTGTCATTATAACATATTCTTCATTTGAAATATTCTTAGCTCACAGTTTATGCATCCTCTACAATGATTTTTTTAAAAGACAATAATAAGGGAAACCTTTCCAGCACAAGCAGCAAGACGTCATGTTGACGCAGCTCAAGAAAGTCGTGGATTACCTTCCAAAACTCCCCAAGAGTGTGTAAGAGTGAGTGTGGCTTACGGCTTAAAAGATCTAGTGAACGAGTAGAGAGTTTGCTGTGGGATACAGCTAATGCCATTTCATACTTCTTTATCCGGTTTGCTAATAGCCTCTCTGTGGGTCTGTCAGTCTTTCCTTTAATGTAGGTCTATGGGATTTATAGTACAAAATGAACAGCACATCACTCCTAAACAGTCTGTAACCCTTTACAATAAAATCTGTCACAGAAAAACAACAAAATCACTTAAAATAACAAAACTGTAAACAAAAACTGAAAATTCATACAAAAATGTATTCAAAATATCAATGAAAACTATAACAGTATCTCAAGGATACTACAATAATACTGCATAGAAATAATACAATTCTGTTAGATTTCAATTAAAAACTGTTTGCCAATGGAACAGAAAAAAAATTACGTAATAATATTAAATTAATAAATACATAAGTTTGTATTAGCCTGAAATTAGCCTGAAAAGCGCTTGAAAATAGGCTAACTTCCGTCAACATAACCAACGTGAC
>NW_015505201.1:2140788-2161855 GCF_001515645.1 Sinocyclocheilus grahami | reverse complement strand
ATAACCTGTAAAAGTGGATGAAAGCATATATTGCTGCCTCAGATACGGCCGTTCTATCGACAGACAAAACACAGATCTCCGTCATTCGCTCAACTCCATTTGAGCTTGATTTTCATATAATGTTTAGTGCAAGTGTCTGATACAATATCAACACTGACGACGCAGTGCTGTTTAATTATCGCATTTTTTACTTTGAATTAATTCAAAGTATTAATGAAAACTATAATAGTATCTCAAGAATTCTACAATAATACTGCACAGAACTAATACAGTTCTGTAAGACTTAAATTAAATTAAAAGCTATTTGTCAATGGGACAGAAAAATAATTGAATAATATTTAGAATTAATAAATCAATAGATGAATGCTGTTTCTTAAGGATCTTAAGATGTATTTAGTTTGAAAACAAAAATACTGAAATACACACAAAAAATATAAATATATTTTTGCTGTCATGCTACGGTGAAATGAAACACACGATGAAGATGAATGCAAATAGTCTTTAATTAATCCACAAGAGGGTAAATCCAAAACAGACAGGCATGAAACACACGTATGGACTAGTAGACCAGACGACAAACAGTAAACTGAACACAACTTAAATAGGAGGACTGATGAGGGTAATTAATGACACACACCTGAACCAAATGACAACCAGACATGAGAGAAAACTAGGTCACACAGAACACATGGGGGATCAAAACACAACAAAACGTCCCATGGTGTGACAGTACCATAGTAATGTCATCAGCCCAGGAGTACCATGCAAGCACCACAACGCTGCTATGTAATCAAAGTACAAAGATGGCATAACCATCTGATGCAATCACTGTCCTACAGAACAGCTGGTACAGTTTAAGGGAAAAGTGCCAGGAAAGCTTGTGGTGATTGATATATCATTGGTGGTCTGAGGGCAGATTACCCTCTGTGTATCATGTGCTTGGAGCACTTCTCATTATGGCCGGCTGATTTATGAGAACATTTTCTTCTTAATACTAGTCAGCAGACATGCACGATACCCTCCGCAGGAATCTAGAGACTTCTAACTGTTCTCTGACTCTGAATGTTCAATAAACATGATAGCAGTGGCAAATGCCCGGCAGAGAAAACGGACGATGGGAACTGAATCCCATCCAGAAAGCTAATGAAGCTGTCTGTACAGGCAGATGGTGTGTTTAATTTGGGTGATAGCTGATGTTGGACATGAGGTAACATCTGGAGGCGGGTCATGGTTTGGACTTTGTAGTCTTTCCAATTTGCCCCCCAGGTAGGAGCTGAGGGGGTCAAAGGAGTCAAACTGCCCAACGTTCAGAGACAGCCTGTCGGTTTGCTTCAGACAGAGTGAAGAGGGTCAGGAAACAAACTTTTTTAGCATACAAGATGATTCAAATACAGCACAGAGGTCACTGGCTCTACTCTAAAGGGGGAATTTGGTCTGCAAGATCCTTTTACAATGGCCCATGACAGCGTTCATAGTACTTAAAATGGCCTAGAAATTAAAATTCACTTTTTTTAATTTGGAGTTTTACATTGTGATGCATGATTTGGAGACAAAAATTGTGATATATCACTAGGATTTTAGTAGAATAAACATTCAGGTTTTAGCTTTTCAAAGGAAGTATTTACTTGTATCATTTCTCATATACTTTTAGATAACTGGTATCAGTCTCAGGCAGGTGTGTTAATTATTTTGCCAGGTGATCTTAGTTAAAAGGGAAACCTATAACAAAAATAACTAACAATTATTTAAATTATATCAAATTAAACAGAAATATATTTAAAATTATTATTATTATTTTAATAATTTTATATTATGTTCATAATTAGAAATATGAACATGTAATATGTTTTTGTATAATGAAAAAGAGTATTTAAGAAAATAACAATATTAATACATTAATTATACAGTACCGCTGTAAAATTCCAATACTAATACTTGTGGCTGTCTTAATTTCTTAATTTTCAAATGTTGAACTATTGAACACTATTAAAATCATAATAAAAATTATTGTTATTATTTATTATTATTATTATTATTACAATTATTATTACTGCTGATGCTGATGTTATGTTCAAAATAAAAATACTTTAGCAAAAGAAGAAAAATAAAAAAAAATTTAGCAGAAGAAGAAAAATAATTTTACATTACTAAACTATTTTACAGGGCTGTAAAATTGCAATACTAATATTTATGGCTGTCTTAAATTCTTCTTTTTCAAACGTAAAACTATCAAATTATATAAAAATAATACAAATATTATGATTGTTGTAGTTTGTTAAATAGAAATATTGCCATTTTACAATTTCATTGTCAATAACAAAAAATAATTTTGTTAAATTTTGGCTCTTTTTTTTTTAAAACTTTAATCTATCAAGCATTTATTTTCGATGAAAAACCACAGGGGAGACCTTAAAGCTTTTTATTTGTTTGGGAAGCTTGTGAAGACCCTAACTCAGAGCAGACGCAGAGGTGAGTTTGTGTGGAGCATCATTTACTGTAAACCGATCCACTGAAAACACCATCATGAGCTGCTCATGTGTAAATGATACACACAAAGCATTTATTTATTTAATTAAATAACAGTCTTTGAGATTTGACAATCGCAGTAAGCAATATTGCCATTTCAGTTTTATTTCAATTAATCACACAGCCCTTTGGCTTTGCAATCACTGTAATTATATTTATTTGGTAGCAAAGAGAAGTATGCTAAATTAGCACACTTGATCCTGAGTGATTCCAGTGACTTGAGCACAATCACAAACACACACACACCTGCATTTAAAGATGGCCTCTCTCTCATTACACACACACACACACACACACACACACACACACACATATATTAATCCCAGCACCGCTGCACACCAGAATCAGATCCAGACAATGATCCAAGCTAAGCAGCAACTGAAGTTAGATGAAATTGCTCTTGCTACCCAAATGACTCTTTAAAGAATAACAAGAGTGTGCTGTTGGGCTTTGTTGCATAACCTCGCTCTGAGTGCCAAAACCAGCCAATTACAGCCAGAGATTAGACTAATGGATCTACGCCACAATACGAGGAAGTGTAGTGCTCATAGCACCGTGGGGAAAATCATGCCACTCTCCCAAAACAAATAATATCAGTAAGAGCCTGAAGTGTAGCTGCGTGGAATCATGTACTGGCGTAAAATCATAGAACAACAGGATTCAGAAACACAGAATTTCAGGTACAAGTGAATTCATGAAATACCATATGACTCTATTAAATATGTTTCACTCTGGTTATAAAAATTCTGATCCCCCAAGATGAACTGCTTAATTAGTTTGGTTTCAGAGACTTAAGCAATCATTCTAACAATCAGCAAAAACTACTAACCAGGAACGATACAGTCCAGGCAGGTTTCTGCTGTTATACTAATGATTTTATGCAATCAAGAGGCCTGCCGACAGATCGTCAAGAGCTACAAACTGTGATTGAGAACTCATGCTATTTTTGATCATGTAATTTCATCAAACACATTGGTTACAACTAGATCTGATGAAGTGTCTCTATCTAGTGATCCGAAATCAAGATGGAGTTAGAAATGAACAATTATAAAGTGAAAAGCATGTTCCTGCAAATGATTGAATGATATCCGTGGGACATTTCTAGGAGCAATGACCAACAAACTTCCCTATACTAGATTCAGCTAATGATCATTTGAATGACCATTTTTAATGCTGGTTACAATTATTCATGAGTCATTATTTGGGCATGTGCATGCTGGTTTTGGTTGGTCAACTAGTATTGCCCCACAAGTCAAGCTGGTCTACCTGCAACAATAAACAACTTAACCAACATCAAGTCATAATTAACAAAGAAAAAAACATAACTACTTGACAAATGTAAAATTTAAGTCACTGTGGTTAAAAAAGTCTGCCAAATTAATAATTCAAAAGTTAAAATTTTTATTCAATTATTTAAAAAAAGAATCGTTGTTCTTTTGAAATATCTATTGATCACAGAATCCTGAAAAAAGTGTCTCAGTTGTGCTGCTTCATATTTTTATGGGGTCTGTTTTCAACATTTATAATAATAAGACATTTTTCTTGAGCAGCAAATTAGCATATTAGAATAATTTCTGAAGGATCATGTGACACTGAAAACTGGATTAATGACTTCTGAAAATTCAGCTTTTTTATTGTAAAAACATTTCACAATAATTCTGTTTTTGATCAAAAACATTCATGGCATAAGAGACTTCTTTCAAAAACTTAAAAATAAATAAATCTTACTGACCCAAACGTTTGAATGATAAATGTGTAAATGTAACCAGATTTTACCATCATTGCCAATTTAAAATCAATTAAAACCATCTTGGAATTTAATCTGGTCCAAACTGCGGGGTCTTTTTCAGCAGTAAGGAATCTAAAGTGGTTTTTGTGAGGCTTTTTAAATGTTTAGCAACAAATTACTTCAAAATGACAGTAAACAGCCTACTCAATTATATTTAAATAACAGATTGATGCATTATGAATAAACAAAATAACTATCTGTCGGTGGCCGCTCAAAATGAGTGTTTTATGCTTGTGCCTAAAGCCTAATCACTCTTAAAAATAAAGGTGCTTCACGATGCCATAGAAGAACCTTTTTGTCTAAATGGTTCCATAAAGAACCTTTAATATCTGAAGAACCTTTCTGTTTCACAAAAGGTTCTTTGTGGTGAAAGAAGGTTCTTCAGATTACAAAATGGTAAGAAAGAGATGGTTCTTTAAAGAACCTTTGACTGAATGGTTCTTTGTGGAACCAAAAATGGTTCTTCTATGGCATCGCTTGAAGAACCTTTTGAAGCACCTTTATTTTTAAGAGTGTATGCTCAAGCCTAAAGAAAGCACATACACTTGGGTCATGAATATTTATTCAGCATCATAAACGTCAACAGTATCCAGTCATGTGGCATCACTTCATGATATGGTTTTCATCTCAGCACTGCTGAAAAGGCCAGTGTGGTAACACTTACCAGAGTCTCTGAGGACATCAGCCACACAAAGCCATCGATTCCTCCAGAAGTCATGGATTCTCACACATGTGGGCTCAGCAGCATCAGGACCACGATTGTTAGATTCCAGTATGATCCCCTCGCTTCTGATGATCACGTTTGACCTGTTAATTACAAAACCCAAACATTCTCAACACTCATTTACAGATAATCACACCCTGCGTAATTTCAGAGTATCATAATTATCCATTCTTCTTTACTGTTCTCCAGCTAATTTATTCCTTAAATTGCTTCTAATTACTTCCATTTATCTGCATTTATGGACTACTCCATCAATTGCATGCTCCAATTGCAAATTATGCAAATAGAATGCAGTTGTACAGTGAAATTATACCTAAATATACTACCATTCAAAGGTGTTGGGGTCAGTACTATTTTAATGCTTTTGAAAGACATCTCTTATGCTCACTAATGCTGCATTTATTTTGATCAAAAATACAGTTTTTACAATCAAAACAGCTGTGCTGCTTAATTCTTTTGTGGAAAACATACTTTTCTTTTTCAGGAGTATTTAAAAAAAATAGAAAGTTCAAAAGAACAGCATTTTTGTCACATTATAAATGTCTTTACTGTCACTTTTGTTCAATTGAATGCGTCTTTGCTGAATAAAAGTATAACTTACAGGGGAAAAAAAGAACCCCCTGTATTCCATTGGTCAGACTAACAGACAGTCCCGCCTCAAACTCACACCATTGGTTTGGTAGCAGCACAGTCGAGATCTCATAGGCTTACGCATAGATTTCTCTGCAAATTAAATAAATTACTTCACCCATTCAACTTTGTCATGAACTGCTGTATTTATCATTTAAATATGTATCATCATCCAGCCAACACAGATTTCCTACTGAATTTTGATTATAAACCATAAACCTTGTACAGTGAACTCACCAATGCTCGATGATCGAGGCTGGATGCCTTTCCTCAATCTCCCTTCTCTATTTTTAATCTGTTGGTGATAAAGTCTGTCCCTTCTATTCCTCAGAGAAGCAGTGAGTGTCAGAGAGAGAGAGACAGAGAGAGTGTTTAGGGCTTATCACACTTTTCCTTCAAAAAAATTAAGCTCCGTCTCTGGTGTTGTGCTGGAGAGAAGCATTTCCTGATGTTCTCAGAGAGTGAGATTGGGTTTGATGATGTAAACTCATCCTTTACGATGCCGTGCGGGGATTGCTGACAGGAAGTTCATTTTTCTACAGACCACCACACCCTATCGTGTTAGTGAAGCAGGGAGCGATGGAAAAAATGTGTATGTGTGAGCCTCAAAGGATAGATCTAGACAGATTGGTCTTTTCCCTTGGACACACACCCCCAATTGAGAAACATGAGTCAAGCTAGACTAAACTGTGATAACAACATATAAAACTGCTCAGTGTCATAGACACACACACACACACCAAGCATCCCCCAATGTAACATAATTAGCACTGCAATGCACATACATGAGTAGATTTGGAAATTCTCTGGAGAAAACGCAAGTGGTGCTGTGCAAAACTCGCTGTCATTTCGATAAGGTGTTGTAAACAGGGCAGCTGGAAAGGTATTCTGGGTTGTTTCTTGGTGGTTGCTTACTGGCCCAAGTCAAAAGAGTCAACAGCCAAGTCTCTATGGCTTTATTTACACTGCAAGGAAAAGTTGATTTTTTTTGTTACACGTGGTCAGATTTTTCAGATTGCACTCACTTTTGCTTGCATATCTGCACTGGTTGTCATAGTATCAATGCTAATTAGCATAGATTTATCTTTATTTATATTTATTTTTTGCAATCAACATTTTATCCCATTTAAATGTAGTAGTAACATACAGTACATGCATATTTATGCATATAATACAAAAACAATTAACACAAATTGTCAGTCTTTCATTCAGTATGTGCACCAAGTCAAGTCTATCCCAAGCAATATAATAATAATTTTATGTTTTTGATTGGTGTATCATTATATTTGATTTTATAAAGTTATATTCATAGTTATAATCAAAAATAATAACTTAAAATAAAAAAAATCATACACAAATTTCAGTCATATTAAAAAGTATTATATAATTGTTGTTGTTGTTCAAGATATATATTTTAAAATGATCATAATTGTTTGTCTGCCTCAATTATTAACATATCAAAAACTCATTTGGAGGTCATACAATTTTAATTATTCATCATTTAACCGATTAATAAAAAAAATCGATCAACATCATTGTAACAACTTCTGACATAACACATTGCACAAGAAATGGAAAAAAACAAAAAACACAGAAATTCAATACAATTCTGATGATTTTGAATCATGCTTGTGAAAATCGGATTTTGTGTTTTTTCTGTATTAAGACACAAAAAAAGTATGTCTAAATAAGGTCTTTTGATATTCTAGTTTCTACGGCTCAGGTCTCTCCCTCATTACGTCAGTGGGAGTTTTCACCTGTTTTATTGTAAAAATTTAAATCACATTGTTTGGTAAAGTAATAGCACACTTCTTAACTAGCTAAATGATTAGGAATCATCCAGTCTGTGGCAGATACAATAATATAATAAGCAAATATACCTAAAATACTATAAATATCCGTGCCCACAGACAAGGACACAAACTAAAATTTTCTGCCAAAGTGCAGACCTACTGCTCAGCACAAAGCATTTAATAGAACTGGCCCAAGTACAGAGCCTTGGGGGTTTCCCATTAAAGTACTACAATAATAACACGCTGACCTTGAAGTCTGTCTGCTTTTTTAATAATCAGTTATGACTTTATTTCCCATGTCTGCAGGACTCACACGCACCCGCCCGAACCACAATATCAGACAAAGCCCAAGTGTAATTGAAACGAACTAATTGCTAATATTTAAAGACATTTATTTAAATAAGTTCCCCATCGGAGTGATAGGTATTCCCTACGTTAGTACGTTCAGTTCTGCTTCCTGTCAAAGTCTTCATATCAACATCTTTAAAAGGTCAGAGTTGTCGTTTTTGTCACATGGCCCTGAAGAATACCACCTCGACTATTCTTCACCCCTATCATACCTGCTGCAGACCCTGTCCAGAGATTTCCTCTCTCTCGCTCTCGTCTCAGAGCGGGTCTGACATTTTATCACTGCTGTGTCAATGTGCCACTTCATGTCTTGCTCATATAGTTTCTTTTTTTCCATCCAAAAATCGCATACTGACATTTCGTCATTTCTGGGTCACCCCAAGCGTCACTCTGATATCAAAGCGAGCACTGTTTGCTTGTTCACATAACGGAGTAACAGGCTCAAACGGTGTTCAACAACAAAACTGCCCCAATCATGTGTCAGTCTGAAGGAGGCGACAGAATTAGCATGTGTTTGGTACGCAGCCATGTTGCTGCCGGCCAGCTTGTCACTCCAGGTGTTTAATGTGCACCTTTCAGAGGGTGTCTCCCTTGTCAGCTTTAAATATCATGTGTTTGAGGTGCCATTGGACGCTACAAGACTCATTTCAAGCTGTCCTGTGTGGTTAAAATTAATCTTGACTGGCACAAAATGAGTGACTAATAATGGCACTTCTATCAAATGAATCGGCAAATGAAATTGGACATATTGCTGTATAAACTGTGGACATTTCCAGTAAGATTTAGAGGTTATTCCACCAAGATTTAGTTATTGCACCTTCATTTTATCGTATTCTCCTCCTGTCACAGCTTCAGATACTGCAGTGGTTGATTAAGAGGAGAGGTGTGGTTACAGAGAACTACTTGAGTGTGATGAGGTGCACCTGAAGTTAATAGTACTTTGTCGACGCTGCTATAAAAGAGGGTACTTAGACTTGCTAATGTCATTTTTACTGATCATGAAAAGGCCAAGTGCCCAAGATGCATTTGGGACAGATAGCAATCTGATCATTTAAACCACCACCAGCATTATCATAGAAGTGGACTATGTTGGCACTGGATTAGTGGATCAGAATGTATTTAGGTTTTACAGACATATAGAAAATCCTCGGCATTGAAGTCACATTAAATTTTTCCATGAATGAAAATGAGGCTGTGGGACAGACATACAGTTTGTTCAATGGGTTATTGTTTTTTTTTGCTTTAGATATTTGAGCTGATGCAATAGTGAACACACATCTTTACAAAACAATTCCTGGTACCACAAAACTCCAGAAAAATGTTTTGTGAAATGTAGACATGACCCATTAAATGGACTGTGGAGATCTCGATTACAGCCTTCTGTTAATTCACAAAAAAAATAATAATAATAATAATAATATGGCATATACTGTATAATACATACAAGAGATAAACACACAAAAATAATAAATACAAATAAACTATAAATACAAACACTATCGTTTTTTGTTTGTTTGTTTTTGAAACAAGTCTCTATTTATGTGATCAAAAATACAGTTAAAACAGCGATATTGTGAAATACTATTACAATTTAAAACAGCTGTTTTCTATTTTAATATATTGTGAAATGTAATTTATTCCTGTGATGCAAAGCTGAATTTTCAGCATCATTGCTCCAGTCTTCAGTGTCACATGATCCTTCAGAAATCATTCTGATATGCTGATTTTCTGCTCAAAAACCAATTCTTATTATCAGTGTAGAAAACAGTTGTGCTGCTCAACATTTTTGTGGAAATCGACATACTTTTCTTTTTTCTTTTAATAAATACAAGGAAAAAGAAAACAATTCCCGCACACCGTCAATTAGTGCAAAAGTATCAAAAAGGTTTAATAACAACGTTTCGGTCGCATGACCTTCATCAGGTATCTTCAAACATTGTCTTTGTTTCCTACGCACCTATCGATTGCCGTCAGGTGTGCGGAGATTGATTGTTAATTGACTTTTATTTTAATAAATAAAAAGTTCAAAGGAACAGCATTTATTTAAAATAGGAATCTTTGCAGCATGATAACTGTCTTAACTATCACTTTTGATCAATTTAATGCATTCTTGCTAGAAAAAAACTATTCTTTTTCTTAGAAAAAGAAAATCTTACTGATCCCAAATAAACAAATTAGGCATCCTTCAATGGACTCTTTGTTCATTATAAGTGAAGTATTTCATTTTTGTTGTTGTGTGCATACTGTATGTAGACCGCATTGCAAAATGGATTTATTAACAAACTATTATCTCAAGCTGCTTGTTTGAAACCCTTTTGCTTTCTAATTTTGATTGCACATACGTTCAAAGGCTCTCCGAGACATCAACAACCACCTCTCACAACCTGACAAATCTCTCTGATACAGCACATCAATTTAATTTCACCCTCTAACCATCTCGTTTACTCCTCGTTTTCAACATTTAGGTCACATTTTCCCCAGTAAAACAATACACTTATAATATTACAGCAGGATTGTATCTCTCTCTCTCCATAGTGCCTTTCACGCTCTCAAGCACTTGTTCTCTCCGCATGCCTCAGCCATTCCAAAGAGCAGCTAACAGCCAGCCACAGCCGAAAGGAGGCACTCAATACACCCTGAATTATTAAACAGCTTTATCTGCTGTCCCACAACTGACAGAGAGAGAGAGAGAGAGAGAGAGGTTAAGATTAAGATCCCTCCTCCCTCTCTCTCGTCATATTTCTTTCTCCCTCACGTCGTTGTTCAATTATTCATTGATAGTTAGTAGAGCAGAATGCAAGTCTTTTGATAAATGGCGACTGGTGAACAACAGATTTCTATGTCACAACATATACACACTGTATATTTGTTTGTTGCATATTGCTTTCCAGTTTGGCCAGTTTTCAATGCATTTGGCAATGTCGATTGATTGAGAGTGATAAAGGTGGACCAGACTCTTCAGCGCTCCACTCAGTGTGACTGAAGCCCTGTAGATATTCACCTGTCTCTCTGTACCCATTTCTCTCTCTCTCTCTCTGTAAGACTCTGCCACACACATCCTGAATATAAAGTTCTTATTTAAAGGCAAACTCAGGCCCTTCACATACTTCAGTGTACACTGCATATCTGCACATGCAGATAAGGTGTATGAGTGTATCTTCATCTACTGTATCTGTCTCATTAAATACGGACTTCATTAGTCCTTTAATGCTGGTAAGATCTATACAACAAAAGTCATTTAATCTATTGCCTGTTTCACTTCCAGTACACGCTACATCTAGGAAGATTACTGGAGTGCGAGTTAAAGAGACAGTACCCAAAAAATTACAATTCTGTTATTACGTACGGGCCCTTATGTCATTCTAACCTGTTATTTCTTCAGTGGAACACAAAAGGAGAATTATTAAGAAAGAAAGCTTAAACTGTTTTTTTTTCACATATAATGACCTAAGTTATTTACAGATTAGTAAAAAGGCACCAAAAAAGTAGACCCTACTTCTAATGCATTATATTCCAAATCTTCTGAAAGTATACAATGCGATGGACAGACAAAATGTAAATAATAATTCAGTGACCAATTATTAGGATTATGTAATCCTAAAGATGTTTTGCCAAATTTATCATTCACCAGGCAAAAACCTGAAGTCAGATCACTTTGAGAAGTAATAGTTTATATTATAACAAAATTCTTAACCTGAAGTATGCAATAAAAATAAGCAATAAAAGTGATAGCAAACATTACAAAATGGACAACATCTGTTAAAATGATCTTTTTCTCTCCTTTGGCTGATCTGAAAATTTTTTTTTTAATATATATATATATATATATTAATAATCAGAAATAAAAAAAAATTAATATTTTTATATATTATTATAAATGCCATAAGTTTAAACATCATTCTTCAAGCTCATTGCCTTTAAAGAAATCATGACTATAAAATGGGAATGAGGGTGTCCAGAGAAATTATTTGATGCTAGAGTTGCATTTTTCTCGAAATGGGCTCCCACTTCCAACATCATAAAGACTGTAATTTGTGCATAATAAACATATATCACTGTCTTAGTTTAGGTTACACAACAGATTTGTTTCAGGATTTACGTCTTTGAGTGCTTCTGCTTTAGCTCCACTAATAGACATACAATTACAGAATGTGCCATCTATAACTGTGCTCAGCTCTGAGAGAATAAACAACATATCTAAGACAGACACAGAACTAGGAGAAAAATGAAGAACTGAAACAAAGCATTAAAACTCAAGTAGAGATCCCTTAAGTCGCTAATGAGCATCCAGAGTCAGTCTCAGACAGCACAGCTCGCCCACAGACCGTCTAATGCACGGTACACACGATAATGCTGAGGGGGATTTAAAACTGAGAGCTTTATGCTGATTGGCTGGGTCTGAATACTACATATTTTCAAAATTGACTAGTAGGTAGTTGCCTGAGTGACTAGTCAAAATCAGTCAGAATCCCAGTACAATTTTAGGATGGTTTCTGGTTCATTTCTCTCTGATTTGATGAGTTTAACATATAGGGCATGTTCCGAAGCAGCACTCAAGTGATATTGCTCTAGCTGCTCATCTGATATTGCTAATTATATTATATTATATATATAGTATAAATACTTCTATAAATACATACATAAAACTTGAGCAGAAATTTTTTTTTTATATAAGCTATATAAATATATATACATTTTTATATACATATATTTTTAATAAATAAGCTTTCCATTGATGTATGGTTTGTTAAGATAGGACAATATTTGGATGCTACTTATGACTATAATTTTATATATTTTTTTCCCTTTGAAAATAAGAACTTGTTCAAGTGACTTGTCTGATTAAATAAAGCTTAAATAAATAAAATGTCCATAAAGTAACTTGCAGTAACTACCATGCTTTTTATGTACAGGATGCATAACGGTCTATTATTGTGGTATTATCAATTTCAAGTTTACCTGCTCCTAAGGGTCATATTAAAAATGAATAAATGAAACCAAACTGTGATAGGTCGTTTTACATGCAAGTCAGATTCTTAAGTGGGCACTTCTTGGCCACACTGAAGCTGCAAAGTGCACCAGACGTTATGCTGATAGTCAAAGCTTGGCTCTGCGAGACTAATGAGCATCTGTCTGCAGGATACTCTCAAAAGTATGTTCAAATCACACACATTCAATGCAAATGGCGGCTGAAGTGCCAGACACAGCCTCATTACAGAAAATTACCATCAGCTGATCTTTGATCTTTACAAAATCTTCACTTCCTGCATTGGTGAAATGTGAAGATTTTTACTACTTAAAGCAAATCTAAAAGGTCAGGTTTGCTCTACTCATAATTACTTAACGAACTCGTTAACACGGAATCCGAGATCAAACGACGACCTGGAAGGAAAGAAGTCAAGTGGCCGAAGTTTGCCTAAGTGAGATGAGATAGCATCCTTTCCCTCAGGTGTCCAAGCTGACTCTACACCGTGGCCAGGATTTAACGCCCCAAGGATCAATGTAGCGTGCCAAATGTATCGGTGGCGATACGGGCGTGATGTAAGGGCCTGCTCTTCCTCCGCCTCCATCAGCAGGAACGCAGCCAGACTCAGTTAAAGTCATCTAACACGGCCGCCGGTCACTGGGGCAAAGATAATTGTCTTTTCGAGACATGATAAATAAACAACAAACCAAAAAAAAACAGCCTGGGATGGAAGCAAAAAGGTGTGCAAAGGGGAGAGAGAGAGAGAATATTTCAACAAAGGGCAAAAGGGAGACATTTTAGAGCATCTCACGGTTTCTCATTCGCGATCTCATTCTCTCTTCACCTGCCTTCATTACTCTAATACCACACACACTCGTGCCAAACTGAATGTAGGTCATCTCTGGACGGGCATGTGAAATTGAATGGTAAATCAAAACAGTTTATCAATGTGCAGATCCCTGTGCGCTACAACAGAAAAGAGCATGAGAGGGTCACAGCACACCCCTCACATTTAATGCATAAACACAAATCACAAGCATATAGAAGTCAATTTCTATATTTACCAAAAATGTGATAAGCACTTGCCTGTGCAGAACTCAGTTTTAATCTTTTATTTATTTCACTATTCTTTTACTTATTTCAAATAAATGATGTTCTTCTTAGCATTCTATTGATTAAAGAATGAGACTGTGATAATAAGTAATGTTTCTTGAGCAGCACATCAGCATAGAATGATTTCTGAAGGACCATGTGACACTCAAGACTGCAGTAATGATGCTGAAAATTCAGCTTTGCATCATAGGAATAAAATATATTTTAAGATATATTTAAATAGAAAACAGCTATTTTAAATTTTAAATAATAATACTTAATTTTTCACAGCTTTAACTGTATTTATGATCAAATAAAGCCAGCCTTGGTGAGCATTATAGACTTATTAAATACACAAAGCATTTTAAACATGTTTAAAAATCAGTCAAAATCAAAATCTAATTGTAATTCTGCATTCTGTCTGCTACTTCAAATATAATTTAGGAACTTCAATGTTGCACAATCCTGTAGCTAAGGTCATCACAGTGTTTTAGCACATTGCAATGTGGTTTCTAGATGGTAATGACATTCTGGTCGCTAGTTATGTCTCAGGTTCTTCCCTCAATGCAAATCCAAGGAACTGTCCACTAACCAAACAAATCTGAATACTGAAAAGAAACAGTGCACCTCTCTTCAACAAGGTTGATAATCAAGGGAGATTTATTATTGGATTACGTTTTAATTGAACCGTTTAGTGCAGTGGTTCTCAACCTTTTCCACTCGAAAGCCCTCCACTGTCCAACACAATATTCAAAGGTCCTCCACCCCAAAAAAATGTATGATATACTGTATGAAATAAATTAATAATGATTCATTTTGTGATGCCAGAAGTTAACCACTGTATGTTCTTCAATAAAATCAACAACAGTTATTAAAGTGCCCCTATTATGGGTAATGAAAGGTTCATATTTTGGTCCCCAACAACAGGCTACTACTAATAGGCCTTCTATTTCTGCATTATTTAAAATGTATACTATGCACAGTATGTGTATTTTCTGTATGCAAGACCTCATTTTTATAAAATTGTACATACACTGCAGACTGCATGATAAATGCAATGTGCTCAAGGTAACCTTCCATTCATCTTACAATGATTAAACCAATATCATAATCAGTGGTTAGAAATTAGAATTCACCCTCTTATAATGATTTATCGTGCTAATGTGCAGAACTTCCTTTTACATACTGTTTTTTTTGGTCCAGGGCAGCCTTGCTGACGGGCCGCTATCAGACTCGTTCCGGCATCTATCCGGGTGTGCTGTATCCGGCCTCAAAAGGGGGTCTCCCTCTCAACGAGACCACTATCGCAGAGGTGCTGAAGTCTAAGGGTTACACTACAGCCATAGTGGGCAAATGGCACCTGGGCGTCGGGCTGAATGGCACTTACCTGCCCACCCGACAGGGCTTTGACAATTATCTCGGTATCCCGTACTCACACGACCAGGTCATTATGTTTTCTTGAATTATTCTTGAGTTTTATCTGGAAAGCACCAAGGAATTTGCATAACATTATTATAATTAATATATATTTTTAATGCAGGCGTGTCAACTGATTCCTGAATGTTAGAGTCTTCATTTTGTTGCCATCTTTCATCATTGCATAATATCTCTCTATCAAAGGGTCCCTGTCAGAATCTCACGTGTTTCCCTCCGGATGTGAAGTGCTATGGCTTCTGTGATCAGGGTGTTGTAACTGTACCTCTCATGTTTAATGAGAACATCAAGCAGCAGCCTGCAGACTTCCTGCAGCTCGAGAAGGCCTACAGCGAATTTGCCACTCAGTTCATCACTGATGCTGTCCGAAATAACGGCCCGTTCTTCCTGTACTATCCTTCACATGTGAGTCAAATCAACAGTCTGAATCAAATAAACTAACCAAGACTTCATATTATTGCTCTTTTTGTTTTGATTGCTTCTGTTGTCCTCATTTGTATGTCGATTTGGATAAAAGCATCTGATAAATGACTGGATGAAAATGTAAATCATTTTTGTAATGTTTTATGCAATTGCTTGCATGTCTCCGAGAGTACTAGATTATTTTATATTACGGAATTTCTACAGTATAATGTTTCTTATAATGCTTGTTATTGAGAAAATAAGTATGTAAAGTATTTATAATAAATGTAATCCCAACTTTGGATAAAAATGCTTTAAATAACGAGTTGATAGTGTCAAAGGAAAAGGTGCTATGAAATTAAATGATCGTTTTTTAATTATTTTATGAAGGCAGTTAAGGCATCCCATGAAGCATTGTAGATGATGCAATAAAAAAATGTGTATATATATATATATACACATATGTGTGTGTATATATATATATATATATATATATATATATATATATATATATATATATATGCGCAATGCTTCATGGGATGCCTTAACTGCCTTCATAAAATAATTAAAAAATGATCATTTAATTTCATAGCACCTTTTTCTTTTACACTCTCAACTAGATAGATAGATTTTTTTGTGCGTGTGTGCAAAATATTAAAATATACAAAAATATAAGTTGTTTGGAAGTTTAGGGAGGATTATGTCATTCGCAATGCTTCATGGGAGTGTCTCATTACCTCTTTTGACATAATTCCAATTTCCTTGGTAACTGACTTTTTTTGATTGGACGAGCCAAAGAGGATTGTGGGCAGTGTAGTTCTTCACAGAGAAGGAACATGACTTGAACAAAACGAAATAATTATAAATTAAATAATAATGAACTAAGCAATTAAGATTAATAGATAATTAAGTTAAATAATAAAGAGTAATTTAAATTTAGTTTTTTTTTGTTTGTTTTTTATTAATTTAAATAAAATTAAAATCAGAAGTGATAATCACACTGATTTTCTGAAGGTTTCTATAGTGTTTAGCATCATTTAACAATCTCAAAGCTCATAGTAGGTCTTTCTTGAAAGATTTACACAATGTATTCAAAATAAGTGGGATTTTTTGCTTCCAGAATATGTTATGGTCTTTTAGAAACGCACTTAATGATTTTCTGCCTGGTCTTTGTCTCTTCAGCACACACACTACCCTCAGTATGCAGGTGCAGACTATGCAGGGAAGTCTCCTCGTGGGCCGTTCGGTGACGCTCTGATGGAGTTTGATGGCACTGTGGGGAAGATTCTGCAAACTCTGGAGGAGACGGGGGTGATCAACAACACTCTCGTCTTCTTCACTGGTGACAACGGGTAGGTGTTTCTCCTTAGTCCATGCTTGGTGCGTTTCTGTTTCTCTTAACATCTATATATGTGTGCGTTCGCAGGCCAGAGCTCATGCGGAAGTCTCGTGGGGGAAACGCAGGCCTGATGAAATGTGGCAAAGGCACGACTTATGAAGGAGGAACGAGAGAGCCGGCCATCGCATATTGGCCTGGATCCATCCAACCAGGTAAACAGCCCAGTGTCTGAATCCAGCTATAAGAAATATACAATGTTTTATGAAATTGAAGACATTTACTTTGTTTTCCCATCATTCAAAGGTGTGACCCGTGCTCTGGCCAGCTCTTTGGACATTCTGCCCACCTTTGCCAAACTGGCTGGAGCTGCGTTACCTGACGTTCAACTAGACGGGGTCGACATGACAAACATCCTGTTGAATCGCGGAGCGGTAAGAGACAAAATGATCAAAATGCATGCATACATACATTAGTGTTTGTTTGGGCTTGGTAAGATTTGTAAAACATGTTTTATTTAAACAAAAATACAGGAAAACATTCATATTGTGAAATATTTTTATTTTCTATTTTAATATACTTTAAAATGTAATTTATTCCTGTGATGCCAAGCTAAATTTCAGCATCATTACTAGTCTTGAGAGTCACATTATCCTTCAGAAATCATTCTAATATGCTCAAGAAATATTTCTTTTTGTGCTACTTCTGTATCTTTGCGGAAGCACTGACATATTTTTTCAGGATTCTTTGATGAATAGAAAGTTCAGATTTTTTTTTTATTAAAATTGTTAACACTTTAGAAGCCTTTAGTGTCTCTTTCGATCAGTTTAACTCATCACTGCACAATAGAACTACACGTTTCTAAAAAAAACAAAACACACAAATCTTACTGACCCCAAACTTTTGAACAATAGTGTATTTTTGTATTTGTGACCCTGGACCACAAAACCAGTCATAAGGGTACATTTTTTTGAAATTGTGATTTATACATCATCTGAAAGCTGAATAAATAAGCTTTCCATTGATGCATGGTTTGTTAGGATAGGAGACAACTATTTGAAAATCTGGAATCTGAGGGTGCAAAAAAATCTAAATATTGAGAAAATCGCCTTTAAAGTTGTCCAAATGAAGTTCCTAGCAATGCATATTACTAATCAAAAATTAAGTTTTGATATATTTACAGTAGAAAAATTTACTAAATATCTTTATAGAACATGATCTTTACTTAATGTCCTAATGATTTTTAGCATATAAGAAAAATCTATAATTTTGACCCATGCAATGTATTTTTGGCTATTGCTACAAATATACCCCAGTGACTTAAGACTGGTTCTGTGCTCCAGGGTCACATACATATTTAGTTTTTTCTAAGCATACAGGAAGCATTCTTGCATTCAGTCTGCTTTATTTTTGAATAGTTAACCTACATATACATCCATTATTAGTATCTTTGAGCACAGCACCACAGAACCTCAGTATGTTTTTGCTGCATATTTTGCTATTATAGAATTTGGAGACACTATGTATAACTATTTAAAATGGTTAAAGGAATAGTTTACCAAATATCTCTGTCATTATTTATTTGACTTCATTATTTACTATTTTACCCTGAACAAGCTCTGCCAATGAGCCCGTGCTTTAAAAACCTTGTTATTGATGTTTCAGAGTGAAAGACAGACCATCTTTTACTACCCGATTGCTCCAAGTGAGAAGTATAGCGTGTTTGCAGTGAGATGGAAAAATTTCAAAGCACATTACTATACACAGGGTAAGTTCACCATTGCTTAGACTATATAAACCTCACCTTCCTGTTTATTTCTGTTGTCTTTTCCCCCCCCCCATAACTCAGGTGCAATTCACAGTGAAAACCCCCAGGACAGCAACTGCTCATCACTTTTCCTCAAGCGCCATGATCCTCCTTTACTATATAACTTAGAGGCAGACCCATCAGAAAACTATAACCTTAACAGTACCGAATGGGACTCTGTGCTCAAGCAAATCCAGGCTGTCAAGGAACAGTTTGAGGCTTCTATGGTGTTTGGCGAGAGTGAGATTGCCAAAGGGAGAGACTCTGCACTCGAGCCCTGCTGCATTCCTAATTGCACCCCTAAACCCACATGCTGCCGCTGCACTTCTGCACTTTAATGGAAGCAGCGGCCGGCCAGATCATGAAATTACAATTCACAAGACCGCCGAAAGACTGATTGTGTTTACAATCTTCCATTGATTTTCTTCTCAAAGCAAAATGCAATGAAAAAGCATAATAACTTTTCTGGAATCTTGTTTAGGTTCTTTGCTGAAGGAAAACAACTGAAGAGATTTGATAAAAAATGAAGTTGATCCTGTTGCTTATTTTGTCCACAAATACTCCAGTTGATGCATAGAATGATAGTATGAATGCTAAAAACGTCTTATTGATTTTCTCACTTATCTTTCAGTTTGACTAGTTCACTGATATATTAATAGGCTGTTAACAGTGACTGGTTGTGTTACGTATCCGGTCCATGAACTTCCGTCTGCTAGCCATCAGAGGTCACCCTTTCCACTTCATTGACTCTCGCGCACTACACTGTTGCATATCACCCCGGACTACATATCCCATCATTCATTACACTGATTGCACACAGCACTGATTGCACACAGCTGTTTCATATCACTCGCTCACTATTTAACACTCATTCTCACTCCTTTCTAACTGCCAAGTATTGTATGCACTTATCGCCAGCAGTGATAGCTACTCTACAGAGACCTCGTTAGCTTCCTAGCCTAGCCTAGCCTAGCCTAGTCTTGCCTTGTCTGTTTTCTCGGTTTCTGATCTTTGCCTGTTTTCCTGGATTTATCCCTTTAGTCTCGCCCTTTTGATTCTGTTTGTTGTTCGTTGACCTTCGCTAGCCCTAGGATTATTCTTGTGTCTTGTCCACCATATACCTGTTTGCCATTGTTCAACCCTGCCTGTGTTTCTGACCTCTCTGCTTTAAATAAAGCTTGCACATGGATCCGCACGTCTCACGTCTCGTCAGCCCCGTAACAGGTTGCAAAGGGAATAGAGGAGCTATACTGTGTGTATTTTTAAGTACAAATGTATGAATGTTTATGTCGTACTTTTTTGAGTTTCATTCACTATCAGTCTGCTTTTAACACTGAATTGTAATTATGGAGTGATTTTTTTAAAATAAAAGAAAGTTAAAGAACACAGGTCTTGAGATATTTTATTCCTCCTCGTCATGCGTGTACAAGGCTGTACTGGCTGAATGGCAAACCATTTATTAGGGAATATGGAAAAATGCTTATATTAATATAGTAATTAAATGTATATTACCACATTATATTACATTATATAAAGCTCTTTACATTTTGCGTTGTGGTACTCATTAATGTGCATCAAAAATTGAAAGAAATTGTTTAATAAAGTTATTTTAGTTTTTTTTGCATACAAAAAGTACTTTCGAAGCTTCATAAAATTAGGGTTGAACCACTGATGTCACATGGACTATTTTAATGATGTCCTTACTACCTTTCTGGGCCTTGAACGTGGTAGTTGCATTGTTGTCTATGCAGGGTCAGAAAGCCATTGGATTTCATCACAAAAAAATTCATTTGTTTTCCAAAAATGAACAAAGGTCTTACAGGTTTGGAACAACATGAGGGTGAGTAATTAATGGCAGCAATGTTCATTTGTGGGTGAACTATCCTTTTAAAGGCAGCCTAACATGTAGATGACAAACATTACGGAGAGAACTTACAGAGCTGCCGTCCACCAGCATCAGTCCCACAAGCGGCGAAGTCACCTTTGCCAAATAAACTCAGAAGCACAGTTATTATAGTTAATTTAAACTAACATTTAAACCATAAAAAATGGTAGTTTGAAAAAAAATGAAAGTTAAAACTTTAGTCTCAAAACCAAAGAGATATTCTTTATCAAAGTTAAGACTCTGCCACGCCTACCTAAAACAGCTCGTTCTAACACGCCCCCACATATCTACCTCACTATGTGGAAATATTAGCATAATGCCACCCAAATGTTCAC
>NW_015505201.1:2123555-2136420 GCF_001515645.1 Sinocyclocheilus grahami | reverse complement strand
AGAGAGAGAGAGAGAGAGAGAGAGAGGGAGAGGGAGGGGGAGAGGGGGGAACTCACATCACAGTGGAGTCAGCTGTCTTAACCGTGGCTTGTGTACTGCAAACACATATTCATCACTGTGTCTGTCACGAGACTCTGTTCCCCTTTCGAGCTTGAACTGATGGTAAAACTAATGACATTATTTACTGTCTTTACATATATTTTGAAAGCTTCAAGCTCGCGATTATGGTAAGGGGCATTACATTTCCGATGAGTGCTTGCGGTGTTCGGCCAATCACAATGCACTGGGTCAGCTGGCCAATCAGAGCAGACTGCGCTTGTCGGAAGGAGGGACTTTGTAGAAAACGAAGCGTTTGAGAGAGGCGGGGCATAGAGGACTTACAATGATGTACAGTATTTGAAAAATAATGTGTTTTTTGAACATTAAAGCATGTCAACATATTCTGTTACACCAAATACACAAAATAATGATCTTTAAAAAAGCATCATATGACCCCTTTAAGAAAAAAATTATAAAAATGACAAAAACAACAAAATGACTTCCAACTTTAACTAAAATTAAATTCAATTGAAAACAGAAAATATAAAAAGAATTAATAAAAACTATAATAGAATCTAAACTATGTCAAAATAACACTTCTCAGAAACACTTTGGAGACATCAAGCATATATTATTTTATTCATAAGACCAAATCCATGACAAGGCAGTGAGATTTTTTTTGTTTGTTTTTTCTTTACAAGTTGTCATTTTTAAAGATACAAGATACATAGTTTTGTCATACTGAAGTGGTTTCCGTTATACAGTGAAGGACTGAATTATGTACGTTTAAGTCCAGAACTTTGTATTTCAGCTACCCAAGCTTAAGTAATCAAGAAGTATTAGATGCTCTGCCTGAATTTGTTAGGGGTTTCACAGCCAATTTGTCACTACAAATTGCTAAATTGAAGGCTAAAATATTCAAGATATTCATTTACCTTATGAACACACAAAAAATGTCATGTAACAGTCATAACTAAGGATTTAGAGCTCTGATTGATATAAATGATTGCTCATAAATGAGACAAAATTGCTGATTGACTCGACGAATGAGTTTTTGGCCATTCGATGCGTGTCTGTTTGTGAATGAAGATCTGATTGACACGGCAGATTTGTTAGACCGTCAGCGATTGCATGTTATTCTGCACATGGAGACTGACCACACATCCAACAACAGATGTATACCAATGAAAAGCAGATAAAGGAAAGATACAAATACTAATTCAAAGCTATTTATATCTTTTCACCCCATCACAGCTGGCTTTTGGTTGTGAACATTATTATTAATATTATTATTTCTTTTAAATGTACATATTTATCTCAATAACATACTCAACAGAAAGGACACAGCATGGCGATCCTGACTCTAGAGAAGGCTAAAATATTCAAGATATTCATTTACCTTATGAACACACAAAAAATGTCATGTAACAGTCATAACTAAGGATTTAGAGCTCTGATTGATATAAATGATTGCTCATAAATGAGACAAAATTGCTGATTGACTCGACGAATGAGTTTTTGGCCATTCGATGCGTGTCTGTTTGTGAATGAAGATCTGATTGACACGGCAGATTTGTTAGACCGTCAGCGATTGCATGTTATTCTGCACATGGAGACTGACCACACATCCAACAACAGATGTATACCAATGAAAAGCAGATAAAGGAAAGATACAAATACTAATTCAAAGCTATTTATATCTTTTCACCCCATCACAGCTGGCTTTTGGTTGTGAACATTATTATTAATATTATTATTTCTTTTAAATGTACATATTTATCTCAATAACATACTCAACAGAAAGGACACAGCATGGCGATCCTGACTCTAGAATATTTACAGCAATCTAACCGAAAACAAGACACATATAAAACATAAAACTCCTTCCGTGAGATTGTCACCATCACAAATGAACGGGTAACCATGGAAACAGATTGCAGGCTGCTGGAGGATACAGTCACGTGTGCAGGGAACGTTGGGCTGTGTTCAAAATAGCATACTACCATACTATGTATGCATACTAGTATACCGCAGTGCAGTGTGCACGAAAAAGTCAGATCAGAGGGGGATCTGCTCTGCTCTATTCAGTCTCAGCAGTGCCGGTCAAGGTCAGGACAAGGGCTAAGTCAGAGAGCTGAACAACTGCGTCTGCCAGTCGGCATCTGTGACTGACTCAGAGAGACAAAACAATGCACAAGGGTTGTTTTCTGATATCCTGAGCTCATTATATAATCACATGGCACCTATACATCTGCTTCACAGGACAGAATTGGGGTATTTTATTCTTTACCGGTGTAATATGAAGCAATATTTGTCCTGCAGATTACTGGATTCAATTATCAAGTCCATTGGTAAAACATTCCTGCATTCAGTGTGTTTCCCAGTGAACGGGGACTTTTCATTTTACTCGCTGTCTATGAGCATCATATCTCTCTGAAGTTTCTACCTGCAAACGTTCAAAGCATGAGAGGTGAGCTATATCAGGCTTAAAAGCTAAAAGCGTCAGTCCAACCTGACAATCATACAAGACAGCAGACAATGGTAAGTAGAGGGGCTGTCAGGTTTGAGAGCTGGAGAAATATTATTTGACTGAATGCCCAAAGGACTGAGCTATATCATAGCCAACCGGATGAATCGTACAAAGTCGATATCTCAGTAATATTTTACCCCAAAATAAAATGAAAAAATAAATAAATACATTTTACTGTGCATGAGGAAAATAAAGCCTATATTATGATTGTTTCATGACAATTAAGCATATTCCCTCACCTCACCCTTTATTACTGTAATGCTAAAAAAAAAACTAACAACAATTAGTTGATTAATTAAATGAATAAATATTGATATTAATGACATAATCACTGTAAATTATGACACTTCAGCACATTTTATGTGCCTTATCCTCCAATAATGTAAAGCTAAATAAATAAATACAAATAATCTTTCATTATTATTAATAACAATTATAATAAAAAATATCATTATTATTATTATTATTTGAATAAATATTGATATTAATTAATGATATAATCATTGTAAATTATTTATACTTAATGGTAATATTTGTAGCACAGCCTAAATTGCATGCTGATTTCAAATAAAAAATATTGACAGGATGATTTTTATTTCTGTATTACTGAGAATCATTAATGAAAATAAACTAAAACTATAAATAAACCCAAAACTAAAACATCTGGATGCATTACTCTAATTGTGGGTGTTTAACTGTGATGGCAATGTCACAATGGCATTGCAAATAATTAATCATTAAAAACTTATGCACAAAACTCAAAACTCAAATATCTGGATGCATTACAGTAATTGTGGGTGTTACAAATTGAGATGAAAATAACGTCACAGTTGCAAAAAATCATCATTTTTACACAACATCTTTGTGATTTTGGGGTCAAATATTTTCCAGATATGACTTGATGAGATTCACCGAACCATCTCTAGATTCCTCTACAGTACACCCAGCCTGCCGACCTGCAATCCGTCCCTCATTCTCAGACAGATGGCGCAGGATACTTGCATACCATGATGTAATGAAGCATCGGTTTTCACCTACAGTCATCCCTATTTGTACAGTATTTACATCGCGGTTAAATCAGAAACGTACATTAAACCTTCTACTACATCGGAACAGACAATCTGTAGACCTATCAACGACTCCAGGTCACGTCTTACTGCCTTGTCCTTTTTAGTACAAACCCAGTACAGCAATGTATCAGAATCGGACAAATACATATTTACAAACAATCCTGGTCTTCAGATTCAAACCCCTGATCGCCTTTTGCTTTTAGACATTGTGTGTGTATGTGTGTGTTTGTGAGCATAACCCTCAAAGCCATGCAATCAAACATGTCAAGTCATATTTTGCCTTTTATATTTTTCCAGGACTATATAAAAAAAAGAAAGAACTCGAACTGATGTATCCACCCAAAAACCATGTCCCTAATTATATAGTAGAAAAGTTAAATAAACAAGCAATCCATCTCAATGAAGAGAATAAATGAACTGATAAACAGTTAAATAAACAGACAGACCACTAAGAGCCTATGTAGAGTATTCAGCTCAGTTCATGTCGGGAGAACAAGAGAAACTGAGGAAGAGAATAAAGAGATGAGGCCTATGTTACATTTGAGAAGGCTGCCAGGCACCTCGTAGTGGCCAAGCCCAGGAACAGACATCTGTCCTGAGGGACAGCAGTTTCCATGGTTACCCTTTTCCTCCTTTACTCAAGGTAGATATCTTCGGTAGGACAGGCGTATTCTAAGTGCTCTTGGTAGTACTCCTGGAACGCCCGTCTGAAACAAGCACACAAGAGACATACGAGATCAGAACTTACACTTGTGTGTTGCGCTTTGTGAACAGCGTTTTGTTTTGCTTGTGTATTGTATTGATCATGTATTGCTAAAAAATGGTAGGGTTTCACATTTAGCTGTGACAACTATATACAGTGGGTACGGAAAGTATTCAGACCCCCTTTACAAATACTAATTCAAAGCTATTTATATCTTTTCACCCCATCACAGCTGGCTTTTGGTTGTGAACATTATTATTAATATTATTATTTCTTTTAAATGTACATATTTATCTCAATAACATACTCAACAGAAAGGACACAGCATGGCGATCCTGACTCTAGAATATTTACAGCAATCTAACCGAAAACAAGACACATATAAAACATAAAACTCCTTCCGTGAGATTGTCACCATCACAAATGAACGGGTAACCATGGAAACAGATTGCAGGCTGCTGGAGGATACAGTCACGTGTGCAGGGAACGTTGGGCTGTGTTCAAAATAGCATACTACCATACTATGTATGCATACTAGTATACCGCAGTGCAGTGTGCACGAAAAAGTCAGATCAGAGGGGGATCTGCTCTGCTCTATTCAGTCTCAGCAGTGCCGGTCAAGGTCAGGACAAGGGCTAAGTCAGAGAGCTGAACAACTGCGTCTGCCAGTCGGCATCTGTGACTGACTCAGAGAGACAAAACAATGCACAAGGGTTGTTTTCTGATATCCTGAGCTCATTATATAATCACATGGCACCTATACATCTGCTTCACAGGACAGAATTGGGGTATTTTATTCTTTACCGGTGTAATATGAAGCAATATTTGTCCTGCAGATTACTGGATTCAATTATCAAGTCCATTGGTAAAACATTCCTGCATTCAGTGTGTTTCCCAGTGAACGGGGACTTTTCATTTTACTCGCTGTCTATGAGCATCATATCTCTCTGAAGTTTCTACCTGCAAACGTTCAAAGCATGAGAGGTGAGCTATATCAGGCTTAAAAGCTAAAAGCGTCAGTCCAACCTGACAATCATACAAGACAGCAGACAATGGTAAGTAGAGGGGCTGTCAGGTTTGAGAGCTGGAGAAATATTATTTGACTGAATGCCCAAAGGACTGAGCTATATCATAGCCAACCGGATGAATCGTACAAAGTCGATATCTCAGTAATATTTTACCCCAAAATAAAATGAAAAAATAAATAAATACATTTTACTGTGCATGAGGAAAATAAAGCCTATATTATGATTGTTTCATGACAATTAAGCACATTCCCTCACCTCACCCTTTATTACTGTAATGCTAAAAAAAAAACTAACAACAATTAGTTGATTAATTAAATGAATAAATATTGATATTAATGACATAATCACTGTAAATTATGACACTTCAGCACATTTTATGTGCCTTATCCTCCAATAATGTAAAGCTAAATAAATAAATACAAATAATCTTTCATTATTATTAATAACAATTATAATAAAAAATATCATTATTATTATTATTATTTGAATAAATATTGATATTAATTAATGATATAATCATTGTAAATTATTTATACTTAATGGTAATATTTGTAGCACAGCCTAAATTGCATGCTGATTTCAAATAAAAAATATTGACAGGATGATTTTTATTACTGTATTACTGAGAATCATTAATGAAAATAAACTAAAACTATAAATAAACCCAAAACTAAAACATCTGGATGCATTAATCTAATTGTGGGTGTTTAACTGTGATGGCAATGTCACAATGGCATTGCAAATAATTAATCATTAAAAACTTATGCACAAAACTCAAAACTCAAATATCTGGATGCATTACAGTAATTGTGGGTGTTACAAATTGAGATGAAAATAACGTCACAGTTGCAAAAAATCATCATTTTTACACAACATCTTTGTGATTTTGGGGTCAAATATTTTCCAGATATGACTTGATGAGATTCACCGAACCATCTCTAGATTCCTCTACAGTACACCCAGCCTGCCGACCTGCAATCCGTCCCTCATTCTCAGACAGATGGCGCAGGATACTTGCATACCATGATGTAATGAAGCATCGGTTTTCACCTACAGTCATCCCTATTTGTACAGTATTTACATCGCGGTTAAATCAGAAACGTACATTAAACCTTCTACTACATCGGAACAGACAATCTGTAGACCTATCAACGACTCCAGGTCACGTCTTACTGCCTTGTCCTTTTTAGTACAAACCCAGTACAGCAATGTATCAGAATCGGACAAATACATATTTACAAACAATCCTGGTCTTCAGATTCAAACCCCTGATCGCCTTTTGCTTTTAGACATTGTGTGTGTATGTGTGTGTTTGTGAGCATAACCCTCAAAGCCATGCAATCAAACATGTCAAGTCATATTTTGCCTTTTATATTTTTCCAGGACTATATAAAAAAAAGAAAGAACTCGAACTGATGTATCCACCCAAAAACCATGTCCCTAATTATATAGTAGAAAAGTTAAATAAACAAGCAATCCATCTCAATGAAGAGAATAAATGAACTGATAAACAGTTAAATAAACAGACAGACCACTAAGAGCCTATGTAGAGTATTCAGCTCAGTTCATGTCGGGAGAACAAGAGAAACTGAGGAAGAGAATAAAGAGATGAGGCCTATGTTACATTTGAGAAGGCTGCCAGGCACCTCGTAGTGGCCAAGCCCAGGAACAGACATCTGTCCTGAGGGACAGCAGTTTCCATGGTTACCCTTTTCCTCCTTTACTCAAGGTAGATATCTTCGGTAGGACAGGCGTATTCTAAGTGCTCTTGGTAGTACTCCTGGAACGCCCGTCTGAAACAAGCACACAAGAGACATACGAGATCAGAACTTACACTTGTGTGTTGCGCTTTGTGAACAGCGTTTTGTTTTGCTTGTGTATTGTATTGATCATGTATTGCTAAAAAATGGTAGGGTTTCACATTTAGCTGTGACAACTATATACAGTGGGTACGGAAAGTATTCAGACCCCCTTAAATAAACCATCATATTCATCATATTTAGGAATTAAATAATAAATTAAACAAGGTCAATTTTGATGTCAAATGTTTGCATATTTTGTTTGTTTGTTTTTTCAGGCAAATTCGGAACCAGTTTGTTCACAATAAACCAGGATTTAAATAATAAACGAAATAAGGTCAATTTTGATGTCAAATTGACTAAATACCTACAATAATTTTTTTTACTTGTAATTTACAGTATATTTTATTTGTAATTTATGTTTTTCTTATTTATTAGTTTATTTATTTATCCAGTGCGGAGCAGTTATTGCATATTTTGTTTGTCTGTTTTTTCAGGCAAATTCTGAACAATTTGTTCACAATAAACCAGGATTTAGATAATTATTTCATTTTTCATTTTAAATAATAATTTAAATAATAATATTAAAAAGATCCATTTAAGCCCAGCACACATTATAACACAGAAGCTAGTCACACCAGCTAACTACATAGCTGGAGGCTTTACTAGTCGCATAAAGTGTGCAATAATAATAATAATGAATAATTTCAACAACTCTACAGAAAACTAAGGCTGTGAGTCTGTACAAGTGTGCAGGTTAATGAGCTCTCGTTATGTGCACTTGTGCTTTTTTTCTTGCGTAATTAACATGATGAAAGCAACGTATTGTCATAAAAACATTTTTAGTTTCTGTTCTTTAACTTTTCACTCGCACTTGGATCCTGACTCTTCTCTGCCGTGACACTAAATACCTACAATCATTTTTTTTACTTGTAATTTACAGTATATTTTATTTGTAATTTATGTTTTTCTTATTTATTAGTTTATTTATTTATCCAGTGCGGAGCAGTTATTGCATATTTTGTTTGTCTGTTTTTTCAGGCAAATTCTGAACAATTTGTTCACAATAAACCAGGATTTAGATAATTATTTCATTTTTCATTTTAAATAATAATTTAAATAATAATATTAAAAAGATCCATTTAAGTCTATTTAAGCCCAGCACACATTATAACACAGAAGCTAGTCACACCAGCTAACTACATAGCTGGAGGCTTTACTAGTCGCATAAAGTGTGCAATAATAATAATAATGAATAATTTCAACAACTCTACAGAAAACTAAGGCTGTGAGTCTGTACAAGTGTGCAGGTTGATGAGCTTCTGTCTTGTTATTAATGATGAAAACAAAGTATTGTCATAAAAACATCGTTAGTTTCTGTTCTTTAACTTTCTCCCCTTCATTTTTGTGCTAAATGATAAGGCTAAATAATGTATATGTTCATAAGGTCCTATTATGTAATGCGTCAGAGATAGCTGCCTCCTGCTGGGGCCCATAACTCCAAAAGAGAGAAACTTTAATAATGCACACAGCAGTCTGGCCTGTGCTCTGATAATGAAGCAGAGACCGATCACTCTCATTAACTTCTCTTCTCTGCTATTCTCAGTGTCAAAAGTTTCTTGTAAATGCTATTGTGATGTTTAAGAGCGTTACACTCACCCCACACACTCAGCTACATGTCTCATGGAGTCCTGAGAGACGAAGACGTGACATGCAAACCTGTTCAGCATCGGGTGCTTGGTGATGAAACCAAAATAACTACAGAGAGACACACAGAGAGAGGGACAAGTCTTATTTTGGCCTGCAAAATCTTCCAAAACTGATCAAATGCATGAAGACTTGTTTTGGCGTTTACTAAAAAAATAGAAAGTGGTAATGTATGTGTGTGTGTTTACCAGTTGTTTTTAGGATGACATCCACAAAAGGAGATGTTTTTCATTTGGAAGAAGTGACTACATCTGTCAAACTACAAAAAGAAATGAGAAGAGGAATTATATTAAATATCAAAATCCAGGCAAAATGCTGAAATTTAGATAGTCTCACAATGTATGCTCCGGGTGTGTGTTCACGGTGTGTGTGTGTGTGTGTGTGTGTGTGTGTGTGTACTACTCACTGCTGTGTGTGTGCACTTGGATGGGTGAAATGCAAAGCACAAATTCTGAGTATGGGACACCACACTTGGCCACATGTCATGTCACTGCCACTGTATATTGTGTTAATTATGTGTTTTTCTAATTAAAAATCATGCACATATAGACATTAACAGTATTATTTTATTTTTTGTAAAAAAAATAAATAATACATTTAAAAAAAATATATATATATATATACATATACAGTATATATATATATATATTTTTTTATTTTTTTTTTAATTCATTTACACATCAGATGAAGACTCAGAAGCCAAATAATAAATAAAAAAATAATGATAATAAATATGAAAAAGTCTACGAGAGGACCAGATTAATACTACTAGCTTTTTTTAACTCCATTTATCGTATATTTTGTTTGCAGAATAAATGAATCATTGCTGACTGCTGATTGGGTAAACAAGACTACTGTCATATCCAGCAGGGCAAAATAAAAATAAAGTTGCACCTTTACATTTTTTCTCTTTTTCTCTCTCTCTTACCTCCCCTGAAAAGTCATACTCATCATCCAAACTCATGACTAGTTTCACACCCTGCAGGCTTATTTCCAGCTCACAAATAGATGGGGGATGAAGATGCACCGTCTTCTTCCTTGCCATAGCGATCTGAAAGATAAACAAACTCATTAGTTCTTGTTTGCATCATATGATGTAACATTGTGCATTCATTGAGTACTATCTCACACAAGTAAAGCACAATCTGATACATTTCCTGTTTGCGGTACCTTCTGCATGGCAGCACACAGGATGCCATTGCCTTGGTGATAAGGAACTTCCACCGAACCCAGGAACTGCACTCGGAAGCTTTCCATCCAAGCAGGGTTCCTCTTCATCGCTATGGAAACACACGTATATAGACAATGCTGACTCACCAAGTGCTTTAACAAAGAGACCAGATGTGAAGGTCAAAGAAAAAGAAACCAGTCCCATATCCCTTACCAGAAGGACTCTTTTAAAGAAGTATATACATATTTCCCCCCCAAAACAGTGATCCCAAAAATGTATATTTTTGAAAACAATTCAAACAATGTATTTTCAAAATTCTTACTCATCAGATATTTTGTTTGGCAAACAACCTCATGGGCGTAGTATGCTGGGAAAATCCCTCTGGCCCCTGTGCGCATGTTATACCCACGGTACCAGTAATCATCCTCCTCTTCCTCAACGAATAATGGATCATCAATGTCTAACTCCAGCTCATCTGCATGTCGTGGGATGAACCTGCAGCGTGGGCATTAAAACTTGCATTTGTATTGCATGCAATAGATATTATGAGCAGTCAATTTACTGTTTTAACAGATACTGAAAAAGAAGAGCTGCTTGAGAGTTTGTGATTGGGCTTTAAACCAGACTGGAGCTTTTTGTTTAGAGCTACTCTTGGTGTATTTAGGTTATAGTGTGGGTAGCATTCCTCACCTGAAGACCGCTCTGTGAGTCTGATCTCTTTCTTCTCCATTTATAGTGCACGAGAAAAGCCCAAAGGACTCTGTGCCTGAAACACACATAATCCAGATGCATTATGTCACTGTATACTGAGATATAAGTCCCAAGGTAGTGTGTGTGTGTGTGTGTGTGTGTGTGTGTGTGTGTGTCACAGAGTACCGCAAAACTAATTTAGAAGCAGGTCATACAAAATCCTTCTGACATCTTCTGATGTCATCTCATTAGGATTATTAAATATCCTTTCTGTTCAGCGAGACAGGCTCCTAAATTATGTAAAATGATCATCTAAATCTCTTAAACTACTAAAAGGACTCAGAATGGCTCTGTGAATGGGAATGCATTTAATTTGGTCATTTATTTAGGTAATATACAACAATTTATTTTGCGTTTCCTCCTTGAGCATATTTGTATATTAAACCTTTACAGTAGCTTTAAAATTTTTGCTGTGTTAGTCATATTAGTTTAATCCAGCGAGAGAGCAAACAATAACAAAGGATGGCTTTTTGGCACCAAGAAATCTTTCAAAGAAACCAAAATGAAAGGATCATTGACAAAAACAAAAATTTTGTCATCATTTACTCACCTTCATGGCATTCCAAACCTGTATAACATTATCTCTTCTGTTTTTGTCCATACTGTGAAAGTTAATGGGGTCCAAAACAATACTGGACCACATTTACTTTCTTTGTATGGACAAAAACGATTGAACACATTTTCCAAAACATCTCATTGGTTTGGAATTAAATGAAGGTGAGTAAATGATCACAGAATTTTTTGGGTGAACTAGAACTATATAAACTAACTGTGTTAAATTTCACTTACTGGAGGACCGTGACGTGCTGTTGACAAACACATTGAGGAACTTCTTTGAGAAAGGTAAATCCGCCTCAGGGGAGGAGTCTTCTTCAGAGGAGCTTAACAGCAAACCAGGTCTCATGCCTCTTTCCATCTGGCCCTGGCCATAAATATCTTCATCTTCATCGACAACATCCTGATCACAAATAGTAGAGAGTCCATCACTGTCCTCACTAAGAACAGAGGTACAGCGCTTCAGGCTCACCAGTTCAAGGGTTGTGTTTTCATCCACCACTAGGGTGTACTTCATTGAATCATACGCCAAGGAGTCATTGATGGGCCGGTCGGAAGTTGTGTTCCTCAACTCTCGCACACTCTCATCAATAGGTGGGGAGCTGTCCAAGTAAGCCTCATTTCCGTAGGGTGAAGGTTCCTTGTGAAGATCCTCCAGAAAAGGGGAGGTATCTTGCTCATCTTCATCATTATCTGTCGAGTACGTAAGACTGAAACAGTGATTGGTCTGTGCTGTTGGGAGGTCCAGCGTAAGGCTGTTTTTGACTTCTGTGATTCGCTGCAAAGTGATCTGATCGACCCGTGTCTCCCGTCCCTCGTCTTTGTCGCTGATTATGCTCTCGCTCAGGCTGGGAGACTCCAGCTCCTTCATTCTCTCCATCATCAAGTCATTATTTGGCTCCTCCTCTTCTTCTTTCTGCTTGTTTTTTAATGAGTTCTGGGATGGGAAGTCCTCCGATTCATGATTCTTTGCCCTCGTTTCGAATTCCTCTGTAAAGATGGGTATAGCGTTGCCATATATGGGGTTGCTAATGTACAGACAAGAGTCCGTTCTCTTGCTTTCCTTCTGTCCCTCTTCAGATACATAGCTGGCTTCTCTCTCCTTCTCTTCATCCAGTCTCATCTCTGAATTTTCAGAGGTCACCTCCTGTGACTTTTCTTCAGATTTCTGCTTTTGTAAATTGCAGAAATCCATCTCATTGAAAGTATCTGTTTCCAGGTCCGATGAGGGTGAGATGGTGTCAGAGATGGAGGCTGAGCGTTTGAGGCACTCTTCTGGGCAGCTGATTGGGTAGGAGCCTTCTGAGATCATCCTGTTGACCAGGTTGCTAAGAAGCCACGGAGAATCAGAGTTTTCACTGAGCTCGTCCTCTGACTCTGACTCTGAGACTCCCTCGCTGTTACCATCATAGTCGTCGACAGAGGGCACGAGTTTAGGGCCAACCGGCAAATAGAAGGAGCGTTTGAAGCTTTCAAGACTGTGGTCAGGCTCAATCTTCAACAACAGCTGCTG
>NW_015505201.1:2101493-2121079 GCF_001515645.1 Sinocyclocheilus grahami | reverse complement strand
GTGTGTGTGTGTGTGTGTGTGTGTGTGTGTGTGTGTCACAGAGTACCGCAAAACTCATTTAGAAGCAGGTCATACAAAATCCTTCTGACATCTTCTGATGTCATCTCATTAGGATTATTAAATATCCTTTCTGTTCAGCGAGACAGGCTCCTAAATTATGTAAAATGATCATCTAAATCTCTTAAACTACTAAAAGGACTCAGAATGGCTCTGTGAATGGGAATGCATTTAATTTGGTCATTTATTTAGGTAATATACAACAATTTATTTTGCGTTTCCTCCTTGAGCATATTTGTATATTAAACCTTTACAGTAGCTTTAAAATTTTTGCTGTGTTAGTCATATTAGTTTAATCCAGCGAGAGAGCAAACAATAACAAAGGATGGCTTTTTGGCACCAAGAAATCTTTCAAAGAAACCAAAATGAAAGGATCATTGACAAAAACAAAAATTTTGTCATCATTTACTCACCTTCATGGCATTCCAAACCTGTATAACATTATCTCTTCTGTTTTTGTCCATACTGTGAAAGTTAATGGGGTCCAAAACAATACTGGACCACATTTACTTTCTTTGTATGGACAAAAACGATTGAACACATTTTCCAAAACATCTCATTGGTTTGGAATTAAATGAAGGTGAGTAAATGATCACAGAATTTTTTGGGTGAACTAGAACTATATAAACTAACTGTGTTAAATTTCACTTACTGGAGGACCGTGACGTGCTGTTGACAAACACATTGAGGAACTTCTTTGAGAAAGGTAAATCCGCCTCAGGGGAGGAGTCTTCTTCAGAGGAGCTTAACAGCAAACCAGGTCTCATGCCTCTTTCCATCTGGCCCTGGCCATAAATATCTTCATCTTCATCGACAACATCCTGATCACAAATAGTAGAGAGTCCATCACTGTCCTCGCTAAGAACAGAGGTGCAGCGCTTCAGGCTCACCAGCTCAAGCGTTGTGTTTTCATCCACTACTAGGGTGTACTTCATTGAATCGTATGCCAAGGAGTCATCGATGGGCCGGTCGGAGGTTGTGTTCCTCAACTCTCGCACACTCTCATCAATAGGTGGGGAGCTGTCCAAGTAAGCCTCGTTTCCGTAGGGTGACGGTACCTTGTGAAGATCCTCCAGGAAAGGGGAGGTATCTTGCTCATCTTCATCGTTATCTGTCGAGTACGTAAGACTGAAACAGTGATTGGTCTGTGCTGTTGGGAGGTCCAGCGTAAGGCTGTTTTTGACTTCTGTGATTCGCTGCAAAGTGATCTGATCGACCCGTGTCTCCCGTCCCTCGTCTTTGTCGCTGATTATGCTCTCGCTCAGGCTGGGAGACTCCAGCTCCTTCATTCTCTCCATCATCAAGTCATTATTTGGCTCCTCCTCTTCTTCTTTCTGCTTGTTTTTTAATGAGTTCTGGGATGGGAAGTCCTCCGATTCATAATTCTTTGTCCTCGTATCAAATCTCTCTGTAAAGACGGGTGTAGCATTGCCATATGTGGGGTTGCTCATGTACAGACAAGTGTCCGTTCTCTTGCTTTGCTTCTGTCCCTCTTCAGATACATAGCTAGCTTCTCTCTCCTTCTCTTCGTCCAGTCTCTTCTCTGACTTTTCAGAGGTCACCTCCTGTGACTTTTCTTCCGATTTCTGCTTTTGTGAATTGCAGCCATCCGTCTCATTGAAAGTATCTGTTTCCAAGTCCGACGAGGGTGAGATGGTGTCAGAGATCGAGGCTGAGCGTTTGAGGCACTCTTCTGGGCAGCTGATTGGGTAGGAGCCTTCTGAGATCATCCTGTTGACCAGGTTGCTGAGTAGCCAAGGAGAATCAGAGTTTTCACTGAGCTCGTCCTCGGACTCTGACTCGGACTCTCCCTCACTGTTACCATCATAGTCGTCCACAGAGGGCATGAGTTTGGGGCCAACCGGCAAATAGAAGGAGCGTTTGAAGCTCTCAAGACTGTGGTCAGGCTCAATCTTCAACAACAGCTGCTGGGAGCCGCTATCCTCACAGGGGATGGCAGGGGGAAGAGTCTCATCTGGATCGGCCTGGTGCTCATAACCCTGTTCGTCATCTACATTCTGCAGGCCCATCAGAGCTTGGCCATCATCTAGTTGTAACATGTCTGGTCTGGGGTCTAGACCTGGTGAAGGTTCTTGTTTAATTGGCTCAGATTGGCCCAGAAGAAGAGAAGCTTTTAGACCTACAATATGGCTGTCCTGTTCAGGGTCCAGCTCCTGGTCCAGTTCTTGGTCTGAGGTTGGGGAGCTAGCTTCTTCAATGGAATTGGTGAGGTGCGAAGAGCGCCCGCTGCTGGATTCACTGGTCAGGTCCAGCTCTGTCTCTGAGATGGAGGAAATCATGTTACTAGCAGGTGGACCACATGCAAACGCAGCCTCAAGTTCCCCTTCAATATCAGAGTCTGATCCAGGAGAGCTAAGGTCATCGCTGTGGCGGTCTGACGCCGCATAGTGTTTGGCATTCATATCAGCGATACCAGGATCAGATGAAGGAGAAGTTGTGTCATTTGCAGCAGGTTGACCCTGACGCATGTTTCGAAGTTCGTCCATAGCGTCAAGCACGTTTGATCGACTGGACGACACGTAGCTGGAGACAGAAATGGACTCAGCTGGTTCAATGCAGGGGAACTCAACGTAAGAAGACGCCTCATCTTCCTTGCAGGTTTGATCATAGGTATCTTTACTTATGAAGTCAATGTCAAACTCTTTGTCCAGCTCCTCATCTGATAGCGGAGTCTCAGCATCGTTACCAAGAGGTGCGGTTGAGGACAGACACCTACTGGTGCCATCGTTTTCCAGCTCTGGGTCATCAGCAGTCTCTGTAGTCACGGTATAAGTGTCATTGGGTCGAGAGCGGCAAGGTCGACGCTTGGTATGACCATTCAGGTCGTGGTCGACCTCTGTATCGGAGCACTGAGAAGTGCAGTCATCCACTGAGGGAACAAGCTCACTTAGAGTGGATTCCTCAACATCAGGTTTCACCTCAGTTGCCTCAGACCCACTTGACGAGTTATGTTGACCAAAGGAGCCTGGTTTGGAAGACAAGAAAGATTTAGAAAGAAAAAGAGAGATGGAGGGGAACTTAGATAAGTTGACAAGGATAAGGACAAAACGAGAAATGTTGCTGAAGACGTCCAATATCACCATGATAATGGATATACTGTAGCCTATATTAATTTTGATTAGCCATTAGCAATATGATTTCTTACCATATTCAGGTCGTTCTTTTCTGTTGCCCTCAAAGTCATACAGCAGCGGTCTGCCAGGTGACTGATGAAGACCACAATGTCCTGGTGGGTTTGAGGGTGTACCATTGGCAGAGCCGGTGGTGTCTGGAGCCCCTGGGCATGTGGTAGTTACACGGGAACCATCCTCAAGGCAAGAGTGGTTTGGAGACAAGCAACCTAAAATGGCGAGTAAAATGATTAACAATGGGCTACATTTATAGCTACAGAAATATCCAAAATAGATATTAATCAAAAGAATATGATCAGTGACGTTCTGATGCAATAATTGCATGAATAGTTAGAGTTTGTATAGAGCTTTTTTTTTTATCTGTTCATATGTTTTGGAATCTTGGAATTCTGTTTTGGAAATATACTGTGTATACAGTGGGGCAAAAAAGTATTTAGTCAGCCACCAATTGTGCAAGTTCTCCCACTTAAAAAGATGAGAGAGGCCTGTAATTTTCATCATAGGTATACCTCAACTATGAGAGAAAAAATGAGAAAAAAATTCCAGAAAATCACATTGTAGGATTTTTAAAGAATTAATTGGTAAATTCCTCGGTAAAATAAGTATTTGGTCACCTACAAACAAGCAAGATTTCTGGCTCTCACAGACCTGTAGCTTCTTCTTTAAGAGGCTCCTCTGTCCTCCACTGGTTACCTGTATTAATGGCATCTGTTTGAACTCGTTATCAGTATAAAAGACACCTGTCCACAACCTCAAACAGTCACACTCCAAACTCCACCATGGCCAAGACCAAAGAGCTGGCAAAGGACACCAGAAACAAAATTGTAAACCTGCACCAGGCTGGGAAGACTGAATCTGCAATAGGAAAGCAGCTTGGTGTGAAGAAATCAACCGTGGGAGCAATTATTAGAAAATGGAAGACATACAAAACCACTGATAATCTCCCTCGATCTGAGGCTCCACGCAAGATCTCACCCCGTGGGGTCAAAATGATCACAAGAACTGTGAGCAAAAATCCCAGAACCACACGGGGGGACCTAGTGAATGACCTGCAGAGAGCTGGGACCAAAGTAACAAAGGCTACCATCAGTAACACACTGCACCGCCAGGGACTCAAATCCTGCAGTGACAGACGTGTCCCCCTGCTTAAGCCAGTACATGTCCAGGCCCATCTGAAGTTTGCTAGAGAGCATTTGGATGATCCAGAAGAGGATTGGGAGAATGTCATATGGTCAGATGAAACCAAAATAGAACTCTTTGGTAAAAACTCAACTTGTCGTGTTTGGAGGAGAAAGAAGGCTGAGTTGCATCCAAAGAACACCATACCTACTGTGAAGCATGGGGGTGGAAACATCATGCTTTGGGGCTGTTTCTCTGCAAAGGGACCAGGACGACTGATCCATGTAAACGAAAGAATGAATGGGGCCATGTATCATGAGATTTTGAGTGAAAACCTCCTTCCATCAGCAAGGGCACTGAAGATGAAACGTGGCTGGGTCTTTCAGCATGACAATGATCCCAAACACACCACCCGGGCAACGAAGGAGTGGCTTCGTAAGAAGCATTTCAAGGTCCTGGAGTGGCCTAGCCAGTCTCCAGATCTCAACCCCATAGAAAATCTTTGGAGGGAGTTGAAAATCCGTGTTGCCCAGCGACAGCCCCAAAACATTACTGCTCTAGAGGAGATCTGCATGGAGGAATGGGCCAAAATACCAGCAACAGTGTGGGAAAACCTTGTGAAGACTTACAGAAAACGTTTGACCTCTGTCATTGCCAACAAAGGGTATATAACAAAGTATTGAGATGAAATTTTGTTATTGACCAAATACTTATTTTCCACCATAATTTGCAAATAAATTCTTTAAAAATCTTACAATGTGATTTTCTGGATTTTTTTTTCTCATTTTGTCTCTCGTAGTTGAGGTATACCCATGATGAAAATTACAGGCCTCTCTCATCTTTTTAAGTGGGAGAACTTGCACAATTGGTGGCTGACTAAATACTTTTTTTCCCCACTGTATATATATATATACATATATAAAACAACAATTACCCTGTGAAGTCGGGTTTCGAAGAGAATCCTGCCAGCTTAACTTTCGTGGTGACACATTGCTGTTGTTGTTCAGGGAGTCCTGAGATTAGGACCAAAAGAAGAGTTTAAATACTGACAACATATGTTTATTGATATATTGATTTCATGTGTGTATAAGAGGTACCTGGGAAACTGGTGCAGTCAGGTTCAGAGTGGTTGGGCGGCTCTTCAGGGTGCCCAGAGTAGGGGAGGGGGGAGGAGATGCTGATGGTGAGGGAGGGGCATCAGGATCTGCATCCTCTTCTTCTTCCTCATCATCTTCATCATCAATCATCTCAAACTCTTGGAAGTCATCTTGGAATGAGCACACTGGGTGGTGGAAATCATTCTTTTCTAGAATTAAGCAGTCCTTTACAAAGACGAAGAAAAGAAAGGAAGGATTTTAAATATTTTACCTGAAAATTATTTTAAAATATCTGGTGTAGCACTGTAAAACATTACCACAAATCAATAATGCAGCCTGAAACGGGGGTGACTGAATGAACCATTGAAGAGCAATTATACACAAAAATTCGATATCCACAAATATCAGTCAGCATGAACAAGAGCAAATGCTTCTCATGTCTACCATGCATGATTCAACATGACCTTTTTCTCTGCTGTTAATGTTGTGTCCCATTCATTAGTTGGGCCATATGTTCACCCTGGACTGGATGAAGACTTGACTGCTAGCCAGGCCATAATTTCTTAAACGTGTTACTATATATATAGATCAGTGGTTGCAGGAAAAACAAACCCTATCTTGCAGATATGTTTAATGACAAATACAGAATATATTTATGACTGTAATACTGAAATTAACAGTGAGTTTAAAGGAATAAAGTTTAAAGCATGTTATATTGCAGCTATAATTATTCCTGTGCCAAAAAAGCCGCATATTATCTGCTTAGACGATTACAGACCAGTGGCCCTAACACAGGTCGTTATGAAAATCTTTGAGAGATTGGTACTGAAGAATATAATTTCAACTGTCTGTCTGGATTCTTACCAATTCGCTTATAAGACTAATAGGTCAGTCGATGGATGCTGTTGCTCTTTGTTTTCACTCAATCCTGCAACACCTTGAGACTCCTGACACTTATGTCAGGGCTCTTTTTGTGGATTATAAATCTGAATTTAACACAATTGTTCCAGTAAAACTCTTTGTTAAAATTCGATGATGGGTTCATCATTCCCTTGCTTTGTGGATTTTGGATTTTCTACAGAATAGATCACAGGTAGTCAAAATTAACAACAGGATTTCGAGCCCTAGAACAATAAGTGTTGGAGCTCCACAAGGTTGTGTATTGTCAACATTGTTATATATACATTGATGATTGTGTTTCACAGTGAATCAGTTAAAAAATGTTTAAAGTTTGCAGATGATACTACAATAATTGGTTTGATAACAGATAATGATGAAACCGATTATAGAAAGGAGGTATCTACATTGATTGAATGGAGTTGTACCCACAATTTGAAATTGAATGTCTTAAAGGAAATTGTGTTTGACTTTCGACGGGGTAAAAAGGCTGTTATACCATTATATTAATGGCCAGGTCATTGAAAATGTGGAGAGTTTTAAGTTTCTCGGGAACCACAATATCTGCATCATTGAAGTGGCAGGATAACTTAAGAGGCATTATTAAGAAATCTAATCAAAGATTATAATTCTTAAGACAGCTCAAAAAATTTGGAGTATCTAAAGCTAGTATGTTCAGGTTTTATAGAGCTGTCATAGAAAGTGTGCTGACTTTCTCAATAATAGTGTGGTTTGGCAGCTCCACAGTACAACAAAAATGTCAGATTCGTAATATAGTGCGGACTGCCTCAAATATTATAGGCTGTGATCTGCCCACCATTGATGACATATATGACTCACGTTTGCAGTAAAAAGGCTTAACAATTCTTAGAGATTTCACACATCCAGCCAGACATTTTTTTTTATTTCTTTACCCTGAGGCAGATGACTTAGAGCAATTAAAACTAAGTCTGCATGCTTTTTGAACAGTACCTATTGTAGGATGGTCCATTTTTAAACTCTTCTGGCACTTATGCATCTGTATTTCATTCTTTATAATGGTTGGAATCATAGGCGCCGATTTATGTTTCTGCAAGTGACCCTTGCAGTTTTTTTTTAAATATAAAACACATTTTCACCGCTGTTTACATGACTAAAAATACAAATTTAACAAACAAATGTAATATTTTAAAATATTTCATTCTCATTATTCATTAATTAATTATACTGGGTTTTAGATTTTTTCTAGAGTATAATCCATTCGATGGTGTGTTTGAGGAATTCACTTCACAAAATGTATCTTGCGAAGTAAAACACACGGACTGCAAATACATTTTTTAGTAACCAAATAATATACACATTCTTTCTATGAGGGCTGCGCTTCACTAAATAAAATGATTTAATAAATACTTGTTTACAATAAGCATATATTCGCGCGTACACAGCTAGGACAAAGTTTGAGGGCGCACACGCAATATCTGAGGGAGCGCAGAGCCATGATCTCTATATGGGAGAGCAAGCCTGCTGCAAGCCGAGAGTTTCGTGCTGGCACCTTCTCGTATTACAATAATGCACTCTTGACATTTACCATTAAAATAACGCCAAAAACTGCCTCAAATGAACTATGAAAACGAGAATAAAGTTGTACAAGCTGCAATCCATTTCTTATTGGTTAAAATGAACGAAGACTATCTCGTGTTTTTCCGTGGGTGCTCGATCATTTCCGTGGATGCTCGAGCCCCTGAGAAATGATCGGCACCTATGGTTGGAATAATTTTTGTATGTATGTATGAAAGTGTTTGTGTTTGAGCTCACCATTCTTACTGTCATTGCCTAAATTCCAGACAATTATTTTGTTTGGCAATAAATAAATAAATAAATAAATAAAAATAAAGGAATATTTCAGATTAAAAAAATACTAATTGAGGTTGTTATGAAATCATTTAGACATCCTTCAGTTGGTAAAAACACAATAAAAATGTATTTACAGTAATGCGCTCACAATTGAAGTCTATGGGACAATTATACAAGAGAATTTAAAAATCAGAAATGTGAGACTCATATTTTTGATAAAAATAAAAAGCTGAGAGGATCATGTCTTATATGATTGGGAAGGGCAGATGGTGATCGATGCTAAAGCTCCTCAGGTTACAGCGCCCTTCCAGGAAAACAAGTCAATGCACTTACATAAGCCTAACGTCTGATATTCACCTCAATTAAGAACGCACACACTAGAGTTAAAATTCTGTTTGTTGCTTGGCAAATGTGTGTGGGTGATGTCATTAAAAGTCTCACGCTGCATTAGATTCACAACCAGCTGGCACTGCAGGGACCTGAGTCTATACGCCATCTCTAACCAAATCAATACCAGCAGCCGTCAAACACACCATGACTGATAACCACACTTAGGAGAGAGATGTATATGCTGTAATGCTGTATTGAAGTGGTTCTAGCTGTACTGCATGAGTTAGTTTATAAATGCCCTGTTGAAACTCTATCGTTCTGATATTTCCAAGGACGAGGCCTCACCCCTGACCAGCACTGCTTTTACATCTCCGCTCAGAAACAGAGTCAGCATTACACCAGCAAAAAGTGTTCTGCTGAGCCAGCCCAACTCACGCAGAAGTCATGAATGGATGCAGTGCTCTCGATGCTGACCGCATAGGCAGAGCAAGGGAGAGATGAAGAGGAAAAAATAAACGATGCAGTGTTAGAAGGTGAAGGAAACACCAAAAGATTGTAAATAAAGAGAAGCTTAAAGAGCACACATACACACAAACACTACAGCACACACACACACACACAGATCAGCTATATACTGCAGTAGAAGCAGGAAGGAGGCGGGGCAGTGATACCACTGATGTCTCAGACAAGTATCTATACTAATGCAGAGACATTAACTACAGCACTGCATGCATAATCGAGGGATCTTGAATAATTCATAAGACAACCTATTCATCAGTTCTGAATGAGTCAGTCAGTGTTGCCTGATTTATTATAGTTACAAAAAAAAGTCAATTTCTCCAGGTAATCATATCTCGTTTACTTCAAATAAGATGCAAATCAAATGATATATTATAGTATATTATTAAGAAACTTTCTAGGAAAGACCAGGGGTAGTTTTTACACTTATTTTACAAATTTTTACCCCAATAAATATTTCTGAAGGTAAGTTTATGTTTATAAGTTTGTTTATTTATTTATTTGTTTGTTTGTAAAAGTCCTTTACCTTAAAGTGATAAAAAAAATTAAATAAAATTAAATAAATCATGAACATTCTTACTGTCATTGCCTAAGGGGAAGAAAATAGTTAGGAAGAAAAGAACAGTCAATTTGTCCAGGTAATCATATTTTGTTTACTTCAAATAAGGTGTAAAACATCTTATTTGAAGCATAATATATTATTAAGAATCTTTAGGGAAGACCAGGGGTTGTTTTTACACTTATTTCACCCCAATAAATATTTCTGAAGGTAAGTTTATGTTTATAAGTTTATGTTTATTTTTTAAATTAAATTAAAGTCCTACAGCTTAAAGTCTTGGCAATAAAATAAAATAAAATAAAATAATCATGAACATAATTACTGTCATTGCCTAGGGGAAAAAATATAGTTCACTGAACATACGTTGACCTTTTATTTCTATTGAAAATCTACCATTTAATACTCTTAAAAAAATTATTGTTATTAATTGTAGAAAAGTGAATTACATTTTAAAATATAAAATGCTGAGTAAAAATCTGCCTTGATTATATAGTTAATTATACAAATTGTTGTCCGAATGTATGTCAGTTTTTACTCAAAATCTGAGATATAGCTCTTGAGGCAACTACCCCATGTGACTTTCCCTTATCAACCCAATATAAAATTATTTATTTGATATAAACCTAAACTATTTTAATTAAAAAAAACAAATACAAAAAGAAAATCCAATTAAAAAACACAAAGGTCCAGTAATAAAATACTATGAAAGCAGAAATAAAGGTCAATACAGTGTTAGCAGGAATCGGCCACCTGCACATAGCACTGTTTTCGGCTCCACCCTCTGAGATGATGACATCAATAATAACTCAACTTAGGGCTGGGCGATATGGCCCAAAAAATTATCATGATAATTTTTTTCATATCAGTCGATAGCGATAATTATCAAGATAAATGTCAAATCTTTATTTCTTTCAAGTTTAAAGCCAGATTTTTGCTCCAAATTGAAAGTTGTGGAAACCAGACCATTATTTTTCCTTAACAAAATAAATATCTAAATAGAAAAATGTATTTCTTAGTTTCTGCGTGTTCTAATGAGTGATATTGTTTCAAATCAAGAAACAGGTTTGGGTTGCCTGATAATATTAATAATAATTATATCCCTTTTTGTCTCTTAGAAATGCACATTTGATAGTAGCTTGAGTTAGGATGCAGAGATAAATGTTTGTTCATTATCAAAATCAGTTAAGATCTCTAAAAATTGTAGCAACCTCAGTTTTATATGGTTAAATTTATTCTGACCATGTTTTTATTTATTTAATTAATTAATTATTTTTAAATTAAGCATCGGCCTCCCATAGTAACATACATTTAAATCATGATAAACACAGTTAAAACTACACATAGCACCTCAATACCATGGTAAAAATATAACTATATGCAGGGCCGGATTTACGCTTAGGCATTCTAGGCACGTGTCTATGCTCGCTCGTCCAGGGGGGGCCCAAACACAATGAAGAGAATGAAATATATAATATTTTGTTATAATATGGGTTGGGCTATCTACAACAATAAAACAACCAAAACCTCAGAAGACATTGAGCAAATAAATATAACAAACAACAGGGTAAAAAATGAAAAACTATTTCCATGTCTTTCACCTTTTTTTATGTACGGAAATCACGCTTTCTCCGGTACTCTCTCACAGACACACACACACGCACTCGCGCACACATGTGGACAGAAACTTGTCGTCCCCCCGCGAATTTATCAATAAAATTGTTTTTCGCAGCTGAAAAGCTACATGATATTTCTCAGTAGCGAGGTTCTTGAAGCAGTTCAACTTAAAGAGTTGCTATTAGTAGACGCTGAACACTGCTGAGAGATTGTGATTGACCGAATACCTCAAGCATGTGACGGAAATATTACACCCCTTACCATACTGTGATGCCCTGTCAGGCCGGAGCGACGAGACAAAAACATTAAAACCCATTATAAATGAGGCATTTGTTGCATCCAGTGGGGACATAATTACGGATTATAATGACTTATACTGTCTTTTTACGCGTTGCGTTGCATCGCGCCGCGTAAACAAAAAACCATGTCTGCATTTGTGATCGGAGAAATGACAAACTATAACCCCTACTCTACACTGCCCAAAACTCGCATTTGAATAGTCAGTGGCAAATTCTTTAAATATAAAAAACGTACTTACAGTCTGTGAGTCAGAACAGCCGGCATTGTAGTCTACTCTCCCAGGATCAGTAAACAGTCCTCCATAAAAATGTGCTGCACACATCTGAATATTTGGGTTGAACTGTTCTGGAACAGTGTTGTAAATACAACTTATCCAATGATTTCTAGTCGTGTCCTCTTTTGGAAGACCAAACAAAGTAGTTTCGCTTTCACAACGAAACACAGCGAAACAATTAACTCTAGGCCACCGCCATTCACTCTAGCCCAGCCTAGAGTGAGCGGAGGCCGGCGAGCTTGAGAACGGTGCGGCCGGCAGATTTGACGAAGGAGCGTCCGGCGGGCTTGTGGCAACCACATGTGATGACCCCGGGCTGGACTCCACTTTGTCTACGGTGAAAGCCGATCCGGCAATCCACAGCGCGAAGTTGATGTATTCCCTCAGCGACCAGCACGGATCAGATCTAGGCATGACGAAGCGGATATAGTCCTCTTTTGGAAGACCAAACAAAGTAGTTTCGCTTTCACAATGAAACACAGCGTCTCCGTGGCATGGCGGCGGCGGCAACAACAATACTACAGCAAGAATAAAAGTTATGCCTTCTTTCTTTGCGTGAACATTTGGGTGGCGTTATGCAAATCTTCCCACATCGTGACGTAGATATGTGGAGGTGTGTTAGAACGAGCCATTTTAGGTAGGCGTGGCTGACCCGTAATTTTTATAAAGAATATCTCTTTGGATTTGAGACTTTAGTCTTTGCAACTTTACAGATCTTCTTTATGCACCAAGAGCTTGTATCACTCCAAAGAGAAAGGAAAAATTTTAATCGCATCATATGACCCCTTTAAGAACATTCAATTTTTTATTGACTGAACGCAAGCGCTTATTGCGATAGAAAACACTGTAGCGTTTCCACTGATGTTTGCTTGGGTGGTAATATTAGGCCTATTAATATTAATAATTAAGGGGGGCCCAAATGTTTTTTTGCCTATGTCACGAAAAGAGGTAAATCCGTCCCTGACTATATGGTTTTAAGGTAGCCTATTTGTATGAAAAACAGTAGTCTAAAAGATTCAGTATAAATGCACACATGCTACAGCTTAATCACAAATACATACTACAATTATATACCATTACTCCTTTAATAAAATTCAGTGTGAATATCCAAAATTTCTGCCACAATACCATGGTGCAGTAAGTGTTGCTACAGTAAATCCATGGTAAATGATGGCAATTTGTAGATTGAAAAGCCTTCTGACTGTCTCGTTGCACACAGTGTTTCTCCTGTTTAGCTTTAAACTAGTTTAAATCACCGAGTCATTTGTGTTCATCACTGAATACAAGCGCTTCACACTGGATCTCACAGCGATCTCAAAACTGTTTAGTGCTCACGTGACTGAAGTAAACGCATCTGCTCTAGTGAGCTTGTGCCGCGTGGCAGTTTGAACTTTGATCCAAGAGGATAAACAGTCCGTGTGGCGCGCGATTCAAATGAGTTTCGTTCCGCTTTTGGAGCATAAACATTATATCGAACATTTATCGAACTCTTCATATCGCTTTATCGAGGAAAATTATATTGCGATAATTATCGTTATCGAATCATCGCCCAGCCCCAGTGTTGCCAACTTAGCAATTTTGTTGCTAAATTTAGCAACTTTTCAGACTACCCTAGCAACTTTTTCTTCCAAAAGCACCTAGCAACAAATTTAGCCATTTTAAAAATGGATTTGGCAACCTTTAGCAACTTTTGATAAGTGACTCAGACAATAAAAAGGCACACATTTTCCATCCAAATTACACAAAAAGAAACCACAGATGCCTAGCAGTACACACATCACGTGAATTGAGTTAGCTGCTATTTTCAATTGTTCAATTTAATAATAATAATAATAATTTGATAATTGAATAATTGTTCATTTATGATACACTTTGTTAGTAGCTTGTACCTGCGATTGTTGATCAGTTAGTGTATTGTAAGAAAAATGGAAAATCTTTCTGGACATTATCCATTATCCATCATCCATTGTAACCCTGTAACCCGAAAACACAATGCGTAATTTAAAATGCAGGTAAAAAAAACCATTACGGAAAATTCTTTCATATTAACATAGTAGATTGTGCCTTATTTTTACAGACTTTTCTTAGAGTGTAGCATACTAACTAACTACTAATACACTGCTTAAAGCATATTAGTTGAGAATGTGTAGAATTACTAGTTTACTAGCTACTAAAAAAACTTAAATTGAAATCATTCAAAAATGTGTACGTTTTCAATAATTCAATGTATTTAAAAATACAGTTATTTATATTTTAATATTATATCATGCATATTATTTTACAAACAAATCTAAATTAACATATATCAAACATATTTTTTGCTGAGATTTGATGATGTGACAATTTTGCGTTGTGATTACGCAATGACGTCATTGAGCAATGACATCACAACGTCATTTAGCAACTTTTAGCAACAAATCGACCATGCCCAGCCCTAACTCAACGTCTTTCCTCTGGGGTTCTGAGCCACAGTACACCACTCAGTTTAGCAGATTGCAATGTGATGAAATGTTACCAGCTAAATATTGTATATTTACATGTATACATGCACTAGAAAGCAAATGTGTAAGAAAAGCACAAACAAATGTACGTAGAACAACACACACGTACTGAGTATTCACACACACACTCACACGAACACACACACTGCTCCACAAGAAAAACCTCTCACCCTCTTGTCTTTGATCTCTCATTATGAGCAGTTTGGACAAACACTAAGATGGCACATCTCATGCTGCTTAGCTAATCCCTCACACACACGCGCGCACACACAGTGTTTTCAAACACTATAATTGCAGATTTAACCCTTAAACATGCACTTTAGCTCTAGCCTACATAATGGGTGGGCCTGAAAGACGGTATGAAATAATATATTTATATATTTCAGCCATCTTAATGAAGGGTGCACAGCTAGGGAACAAATAATGGACAATAATATAATTTTTTTTATCATAGTAATTATTAACAAATTAATGAAGATCCTAATCACATTCATAATGTGCTCTTTTGAAATCAATATCTTGCACTTTTTTAATAATAAAATGAATTGCTTTCATCAAAACATTCTTCCTACTCTTAAATTCCTTTTCTTTTCTTTTTCTGCTGATGTAGGTAAGGCTGCAAAGGAGGGAAGCAGTGCCCCACATGATTTTAAGCCACATATTCTGTTTCATTAAGAAATATGTCATAATAACGCAAGTTAAATGAGTTGTGAATGCCGTTTCATGTTGTTTTTCCAATACTTCACGCTACTCTGCTCAGTTAACGTTCATCAACAGCATACTGTAATATGCAAAACCCCAGAAACCCAAATCTGTTAATTGTACTCTGAGAGCCGGAGCTCTGTGTGACAGAATGAATAATCCATGAAGGAAGCAAGAGAGAGGGTGAGAAAGCTGGAGAGAGAGTGAGAGAGTGTTTGGAAGGATGGAATTGTTGGCTGGAAATGATCTGTACAAGAATCATTCTAGAAACGTTAATGTCAAAATGTCACAATCGTTACTGACTGGCACAATGAGCACAGCCACAAATAGCTAAAATGTATCTATATTTCACAGCATGTGTAGGTGTGTTTTTGTCATGAGATGTGTGATATGGAATGCCAAAAACTGATTCAAGCCGCAAAAGAAAAATTACACATAACATAGTAACTTAGTACTAAATTGTGGGCTTTCTGAAAGCTCTAACAGAAATCACATAAATAAAAATAATGTTTTCACATAAGGCATAAAAGGAAAAATGGATAAAACAAAAATCGGAGAAACTGATTTTAAGAGATGAGCAGATGAGCGGTCTTCACTGGAGAAGTGATATACAGTATCTCTCCCTTTGTAATTGTAGGACTTTAATCTGTTATCAGAGAGGTAGAAGAACACCATATTTTTAGATTTTACAAAGATTTTTTCTTTCTGAAAAGATCTGTTATGCGGCTGGAGAAAGCTCAGTGAGCTAAATGGGAATTTATCATTGTAGCATTAGTGTCATTACAACATTTAGCACAAAAAAAATCAAATGTGGTTGTGATGGGATAAATAAAATGACTATAAACATTAAATTACTGTTTGGAGAAAATTACAACATTTCCGTTCAAAAATATTTATAACTCTGAGAAGAAAAGTCTGAACTTTGAGATATAAACTTGCAATTGTGAGAATTTTTTTTTTTTAATTCCATGCTGGAAATAAGAATTGTGTGATATACACTCAGATTTGTAAGATGTAAACTCGGAATTACATAAAAAAAAAAAAAAATTTAAATAAAGAATGTCACACTTTTTTCCTCAGAACTGCCAGTTTATATCTCGCAATTCTGAGTTTATTTCTCATAATTCTGGCTTTATATCTTGCAATTCTGAGAAAAAAAGGACATTTTCAGAATTGTGAGATAAAAAGGTCACAATTAACTTTATATTTTTTTAATCCTGTGGCAGAAACGGGCTTCCATAATAAACCGATTTTCAATGTCAAATGGTATAAATGTCAACATCCACAGCCACATGGTAGAAAATGTCCATTACAATCAGTCCACAAATATACTCTGATAAGCTCCTCCTCCTTGGTTATTGTTGCTAACCTGTCAAACATTCCTAGCAATTGCATACGGTCACCAAAAAAGGCTACAATATAACTACCTTCTTGACCTGTTCAAATGAAAAACAAAATCAGAAATGTAATTTTTTTCACAGGAATATATAAATCACCTTCACAAAAAATGTTTATCATTAATGATAACACCTCAAATACTAATATGAAGTTAATACGACACCGAAAAAATATTTCCAAACCAATAGTTGTTTGTATAAACCTTGAAGGCTTCTTATGTTCATTGGAGGCACAGAGGATGTCTTCTGTGATTTTGTAGACTCTAGTTGCATAGACAAGGGACAGGCCCTTCAAACACGATGCAGTGTTGCTTCCACGTAACATAATCCTGTGGGACAGGCGTTTGTGTGTGCTGAAACAACTGTGGCAAAAAAAGAAAAACTAGCCAGACACACTGCATGGACTCTGTCGCCCACTTTGAGATCAACCAATCAATCAATAAATGACCAGCCTATGGACCGTCCAATCACCATCCAGAACCAACTAATCAATCCGCCTACATACTGAACAATGAGAGGTCACTGCATGCTATGATGCCCACAGACTGCGATTGTGGACCGAATCACTGCATTTAAATCAATTTGACACACCAAAGGCATGTGAGGCATTATAATCGAAGCGATACATGCTTGTTTGAACATTTTGCAGAGAACACAGGCAGAAAAAATTAGGAGCAGAAGTGGTTTTGTTGTAATAGGATTGGGGTGCAGAAAGCTGAGAAGAGAGGTCTGCATAGCAGCAAACTTCACTGGGTCACCAGCCCTTCTACTGCAGACGTGGCACACCGCCACCACAATAAAACATTTACAATCCCTGAGTGCAGCCAGCACACACATAGCATCAAATACAAATATGTCCACATCCATATTAACACAGTACAAAGGGAAAAGGCTTGGATGTTTTACAATAGTTCAATATAAATTCATGTTTTCATTCCATTTAATGTTAACATTCAGAATTAAACTGAGAACATTTTTTAAAGGTAAATCCTGAATTTGAGTTGAATTTTAATTGACATAGCAAACAGGATGCGGAATTGCCTCAAAAATCTGAACGTAAGGGAGTAGAATTGAGTATGAAAGTAGAATTGTTTCAATTCAGAGAAATTCATTCAAAATGCAATTTTCATAGACAAATAGATGGACAGATAGATAGACGGAAAGATGATAGACAGACAGACAGACAGATAGAATTTATGCTTTCAAACCTAGAGTCTTTTAAAATGTAAATGAGCTCTTTGACATGCATGACTGCCAAGTGAAGTGATGACACTATTTCCAAAGGTGCGATAAGCCACATATTCATCCATATGTAAATATGTGTATATTAGCTGCTCTTCCTGAGTAAAGAAACAGCCTGCTGAGCACAGTAGAGCTTACAGTTTCCTTTAAGTACCACACTAGACTGTAGTACACTAGACTCACTGAATAAAAAAAAAAAAATAATAATAATAATAAAAATTTTTTTAAATGAAAATAAAATAAATGCATTGTGAATTAATGTTGGGCGATATGGTCATTTTTCAAATCGTCATATCGCCAGCCCGTGAGATCGCCGATACACAATATTATTAAGGGTGGGTGGGGGCAAGAGAGAGACGCTCTGTACTTGTCATAGGCTATTTCATAACTATGTGGTGTTTTAAACTGCCCAGGCATGCGAGAAAGAGCTTATAGAAGCACCAATAATCCAAATAATATACTTTCAAACATACTGATAAACTAACATGTTAAATATAAAAATATTTAAAACAGCAAGTTCATATATATTCGGATACAACACTCATACATCGCTATTAGAACCGCGCGTCCTGTGACAAGTTTGCCGCATCGGCGCAAGGAAGTTATCAGTATAAAAAGTCTGCAAAATCAGTCAAAGGAGAAAATCAAAAGTAGATTTATAAGACCAACAGTTTAACACTAGATATTGGACATAAACAAACACATTAAATATAAAAGCATTTAAAACAGGTAAGTTCATAAATTTGGAGTAAAGTTAAATTGAACGGATACATCAGTCATATACAGTGCTCTGGACCACGTGCCCCATGACGAGTCCGACGCGCCGCCACAGAGACAAGAATGAGATGCTTTCTAACATAACTGTGGCATTAAACTCAGTTAGTGAGGGCTCAGTTAAAATATTGCACATATATAGGCCGTTCCGATTACTTGTTAAAGTGCAATGAAATACCTTATATCAGCAGACGATGTACGTCTGTGTTTGTGGTTGGACATTCCTTCACCGGCTACAGGCTCTAATCCTCATTTGCGTGTGTGTGTATGTGTGTGTGTGTGTGTGTGTGTGTAAGTGCGGTGCTGAAGTAAAATAGCGGGGCAATTTGATAATAATAACTGAATTATAATAGGCCGCCTAATAATAATAATAATTTAATACATTAATAGGAGAATGAGCCTAATATCGTCTTGACTATCGACAAAGACATCTGCTATCGTCAATATCTCTGACTATTGTCGATACACGATACTATCGTCTATCGGCACAACCCTATTGTGAATGGTTCATACCTTTTCGTAAGGATCAGAGTCATAGTTGAGGCCTATGCCACAATCATCTGTGATTTCAGACAAATCTTCATCATCAAACTCCTCCAGACTGATGTCATGAGCCGGCCTGCAAACAGAAACACAAATAATGAATACAAAATTCTCCCATTATTTGAAATACTCATAAATAAAATCATGATTTTCTTTAAATGTACTGAAATCAGCAGGGTTGTGTGAGGGTTAGAAAATATCATCACCTCTGTATACAAACCATAGCATCTATGAGATGTGCTGGCTAATATGTGTGTGTGTGTGTGTGTGTGTGTGTGTGTGTGTGTGTGTGTGTGTGACCCTGTGGAAGTCTGATCTGAAATATGAGCTGCTAAGACATCCCTGTTGAAAAAAACAGCATATGCTGGTTAGGTATGTTTTGACGCCGGGATGCTGGTTTAAGCTGGTCCTTTGCTGGTTTATGCTGGTCCTTTGCTGGTTTAAGCTGGTCCTTTGCTGGTTTAAGCTGGTCCTTTGCTGGTTTATGCTGGTCCTTTGCTGGTTTAAGCTGGTCCTTTGCTGGTCCTTTGCTGGTTTAAGCTGGTTTAAGCTTGTCCTTTGCTGGTTTATGCTGGGCCTTTGCTGGTTTAAGCTGGTCCTTTGCTGGTTTAAGCTGGTCCTTTGCTGGTTTAAGCTGGTCCTTTGCTGGTTTAAGCTGGTCCTTTGCTGGTTTAAG
>NW_015505201.1:2088622-2100451 GCF_001515645.1 Sinocyclocheilus grahami | reverse complement strand
ACCAGCATAAACCAGCAAAGGACCAGCTTAAACCAGCAAAGGGCCAGCATAAACCAGCAAAGGACCAGCTTAAACCAGCATCCCAGCGTCAAAACATACCTAACCAGCATATGCTGGTTTTTTCAACAGGGATAGCAGCTGATTTCACACACACACAGGTCACTAGCCTAAGAAATCCACAAGGTCGCTCAGATTAGCACACTCTTTCATATGCACACACACACACACACACACACACACACACTCTCACTCACACAAACACATACACAGAAGCACAGCACCAGCTAAGACATGGCCACCACACCTTTAAGCAACATTATTTCTCTCCTCCACCATCCCCGTTCATTATTGATAAGTGGGTTAGCATGCTGCTAAATAAGGCCAGCCTCTGTTTTGCTTTATTTGGCTCTACTTTGGCTCAGCAAAATGCATTAACCCGGATTCTTCTGTATGCTAGCCGCTAATGCAGGGACGATTTCATCTCAGCTGAGCTCCACTCGGCTGACAGCAGTGCTGCAATGCAGCTTTTCACAGTCAGAGCGCCACAATCCCACAAATCTGTAGTGTATGGAGGATCCACGACAGAACAAGAGAAAGAGGGAGGAGGAGAGAGACTTGTTTACTGGGTGCGCTTGTCTGAAAATATTGATATTTTTAATATAGATCTGGATTCAGAAGCAGAAGGCCCTGTGTAATGCTTTTACAGTTATTAATCTACTAATATTGCTACAAAAAATGACATAGGATGAAACACGCAGGTTAATATCGGCACTAAAATCCAAAAGGTTAAGCACTTTAAAAGTTGTTGCAATATATCTCTGACCACACATCAGTTAAATTATATAAATTATGTAGGACGCTGAAGTTAAGCAGTCCAAAATGTTCCACTGACTGTAAATCGCTCTGGTCCTCTTATAAATAATATTTAGAAATTGTTTTCAGCCCATCCATGAACCTGAGAGCAATAAATAAATAAATAATATTTTATTAAGTAAATAATTAATCAATCCATTAACTAATAAATATATATATAAAAATAAAAAAATCAATTACAAAAAAAGTCCCAGGCCCTGTGATTTTTAGTGACAAACATGGTTAGAAACAATCATTTAATACTCGAATAGTTAAATGCATGTATTTATGAAGAAATAGAACATTTAAATAGAATAATATAATAAAAACAAAGTGAAATGGATTCAACTTTGTCATTTAAAAGAGAAGCAGTTCACTCCAGATTTTTTATTTATTTTGTGGTTTTTGATCCCCTATGTATACGCCTGTTTGTAAATATCATCTATGCACATCATAAAAACAGCTTCATGTGGGCAAACATGATTTATAATGTGATTAAATACTTCCTGAATGCACCATTTGCTCGTTTGTGTTGTTTTGGTCTTTTAATGTGATCATTTCTCTGCTGGTACTCATATCCTTTTTACTCACAAGGCGCATTTAAGTGAATCACATTCATCAATAATGACTCATTGTGTTCTATGAATGTTCAAGCTATTCCTGGTTTTTGTGTCACAGGTCAAAACTGCTGAACTCATGACTAACTATGCTGACAAAAATATTACCAGTCATCTTCTAAAAACCACAAATCATTTAATCAGTAAAGTATACCTCCAAAACAAATGCTAAACCATGAATTGGTCTGCATTTAACATATGAAGCCTTGCAAACTCCATAAACTTTTTGCAATGCCTCCATTTCAGAAGTCCTACTAATGACGTCAGTAATGGCATTCGCTCAGCCCTCTTTTGAAAAAAACAAGCAAAAATAATAAAATAGTATTAACATACTTGAGGAGGAACCTGCTAGGCTCATTCAGAAAAGCTCACGTTTGGCAGTGAAGTGAACACCACCAAGTATCAGTGTCAAATGTACTGGGCTCCAGTCAGCTCTGAAATGGTTAAGTGGCTGTTCAAAAGGTAGTAGTACTTGTTCTTTCACATTTCTCTGGGCTTTTTGACTGTATGATATTTGACTTCATATGATTTCATTCTAATCAGCTATACAAATGTATGTCCTATTTTTCTACTGTTGGCAGTTTAGACTATAGATATTAACAAGCTTAATTTTAAATATTAAAATTGCACCTGCAGCGTTTTGTCATTTAACTTAAATATATAATTATTTAATTCAGTTAAAAAGATATGTTTTTAATAACACTGAAGCAACCTGACAATATATGTAAAAATAGTTCGAAGTCATACAGCTGTGGAAATCTTGTTGTTTCAGTGTCCTGTCTGTCAAAGTCTGATTCACAGCACAAGGGAAATCAAGTGTGTAGAATCTCATCATGTGTGCTGACCTGTGGGTCAGATTCCAGATGAATGAACAGGAGATGGGCTGGTGTAATCAGGGATGCCAGGCTATTGTCAACACTGGCATCTCCCTCCTCATTTTCCCCCAACAATAAATGGCAACCCTGACTCTACTGGAGCACAGCAGAACCAGACTGGAAAGGTCAACTACTACTATTTCTCACCTCTATGCAAGAGATGGGCAGATTTTTTCATGCTTCTAACAAGCTGTGTTTGCTTTTCTGTGACTTGATAAAGCAAAACTATTGATGGTTTTCTTTTACCCAGATGTTCCAAAAAGCTTTCTGTAGAGGAAAAAACTAAGATATATATATATATATCTTAGTTTTTTCCTCTACAGAAAGCTTTTTGGAACATTTTATACTATGTTAAGTGGATAGTTCACAAAAAAAATCTACCATCATTTACTCATACTCAAGTTGTTCTAAACCAATATGAGTATCTTTCTTTTATTAAACACAAAATAACATATTTTTAAATTTGAAGAATTTTTGTAACCAGACAGTTGCTGTTAATAACTGACTTCCATGACTTGGGAAAAAATACTAGGGAAGTCAACGACCACCAGCAACTTTTTGAGTACCAACATGTATCTTCTTTTGTTCAAAAGAAAAAAAAATGGTAACACTTTAGTATAGGGACCAATTCTCACTATTAACTAGTTCTTTATTAGCATAGCTATTATTAATATATTAACTGTTTATTGCTTATAAAGCACAAATTCTGCATGTTGTACATCCCTAATCCTACCCAATACCTAAACTTAAAACTATTAATAAGCAGCAAATTAGGAGTTTATTGAAGCAAAAGTCATAGTTAATGGCTTGTTAATAGCGAGAATTGGACCTTAAAATAAAGTGTGACCCAAAAAAATCATACAGATTTGCAACATTAGGGTGAGTAAATGACAAAATGTTAATTTTTGGGTGTACTATTCCTTTAATTCACCATCCTGTCTTTTTTTCCTTTTACAGAACACAAAACATTTTTTTAAATATAAATAAATAAAAATATCTCCTGTCTTCGACAGTAGAACAGAATTTTCAGAATTGTCCTTTTTTTGGTGAACTAAGTAGTATGTTACAGTATAAACAAACAAACAAATAAAGTCAATATGATTCAAAGTGGATCCACGTACAGCAACTCCTATGGTTCATCTTAACAATCTCGGAGTTTAGAAAGGCTTCCAGAAAAAGCTAATATTTCTCTAATCTCTGTCAACCTGCCATCCTGATCAGAGCACCATTTACAGGGATTTCAGTGCTGAACATATTTCTACATGAGCCTCTAATGACCCTCCCATGAGATGAAACACGGGAGTGTGGAAATAATCCCACATACATGAGAAAAACCCAGACAGTGGATTGTGTGCTTTGAAGATACGTTTTAATGAGCTTCTGTTTAATCACTGAAATATCAGAGGATTTAGAAGAACGTCGCTCCACTGAGCAAGTCAACCCGAGTGTGTGTGTGTGTGTGTTTAGGGTATAATGCCACTTCTAAGACTAGCTAAACCAAATCGTGCCTCACACATAAAAAAAAAAAAAAACAGATCTACAGCAGATCTCTGTCTCCATTCACAGTCCATGCTCAGATCTAAACTGTGGCTTGACAGCAGACAGTACAGGAGCTCCTGGGAGAAGCTGTGCTCTAGACTCAGAACCACTCTGTGATATTAGTTACAGACTCACAGTGATTCATGAATCATGAATGAGTTCACAAAAACCAGATCTAGCAGCAGTGCTAATGACGGCATGCATCTACAAACACATTTAGATTTGCATATTAACCTACAGTAAGTGGCGAGGTATTTAAAGTCAGTTTTACCTCATTAAAAGTGTTTTACACACACACAAACAAAACATAAAATAATGTGTTAGTATTCTATATGCTAAAAAAAAATATGAAAAAAATCCCATAAACTCGCATTGTAGTGACAGGTTTTGCATGTGCAAACACAGCATGTGTTCTGTGATGATAAGGAATGGTTATTTATTGTTAAATCAGTTCAAATGGTATGAGGGAATGGGCGAGATCATTAACTGTAAATCACAGCGACAAAAAGATTTAGTACTGTATGTCCCATCTCCAGATGGGATGTTATTCACATAATTAATCAAAGATAAAACACCTGTTTTCTCAATGAACTTCTAACCTCTCCATGAACAGCCTTATCAATCTTGTGCATGAAGAGATTATTTATTGGATTCCTTACTGATGACCATCTTGATGGCTCCTCATGTTTGATTGTTTCCCAAAGACCCAATTTTACTCTCCAGTTGGCCGCTCCAAACCCGTTAATCCTAATTACAAAAGGTGGGGCATGTTTCAGGCCCTGGGGGACACACACCCGCTGCCAATCACTGGCTGTTGCCATAGTAGCTGCGCTGTACAAGGGGTGATGTCACACCATTAACAGAGCACCACTGAGACACACGGCAGGTTAAGTAGGGTGAGGTCACCTCTGCAGCTGTCACCATGACAACCACATCCCACCAGAGATGGGCTTAATGTGCTGAATCATGCATCTATTCACCAAGCTGGTTTGTTTTCAGACAATGGTGACTTCTGGACTGTTGCATGCACTGATACTTCAATACATTCCAAATGCAATAAAGAGTCAGATTAGAAAGAAAGTCAGATTAACATGAATAAAATAACAATACTAATAGTCAGACAGTGATTTTTTTTATTATGTTTGATTTCTGCAAATAATAATTAACCATAACACACTATAGACTACAAGCTTAACTTTTCTTTCAAACATGCATTCTTGTTCTTACCATGGCTGTGTGATATTGACAAAAAAATAAATAAAATTAAATAAAATTCCATAACGACAATTAAACGATTTTTTGCTGTGTGTTTTTTTCCTTGTACTGGTTTAGGCCTGTCATCATGGGCGTCGCTACGCCATTTTTAGGGGGGCTATAGAATAAAAATGTTGTGATTAGCTCCATAAACTGTACACGAATTCGTGATCGCCTCAGTCCCCTTTAAATTTCTTAAGAAAACGGCGGCAGACTTCAATCGGCTCCTCGCCATCTTTCAGCGTGTTCTTTTTCAATCCGCAGACCGCGGCGACGCAGAGCGAGAAACAGAGGACAAGGTGTGCGTTTATCGATAGATTGTTATAATATCTGCATCTGTGTAGTTCTTTGTCATAAATCCAGTTTACAAAATATAATTGGGGAGCAATAATCAGTTCCCCATCTACTGTAGCTTAAGTTTTCACTGCGTTCACCCCTAATCACACCACAGCTGTTTCCTCCAGTGAAAATGAAGCACATATGAACGCATACTTTATAAAACGATCATGTTGCATATTTTAATTTGAAAATTTAACTTACAATATATTACATATTGCAGTGCATGTGGCAAAGAGGATTGCATACTTGAGCTAAGGAAAGAGGGTTGTACTAGAAATGCAAACAGTAAAATTTTGTGTTTGTACTGTTATTATTATTATTATGCTATTATTATTATTATTATACCCTCACTGGGGGCTGAGCCCCCTAAAATGAAAATCTTAGAATTGCCCCTGCCTGTCATGGAAAAATAAATAGGATACTAAAACCGGCAATAGGCAACGGCAAGTCTCTGTCTTAATGAGTGATTCATTAAATCATTAGTTCAAACAATTCTTTCAAACAAGCTGATTCAATTAGAAACGAAGCAAGTTGACTGTATTTATGAACAGATCAAATGATTCGTTCAAGAACAGATTCATTTAGACAAAAACAGGCAATATTTGTGTCTGTTTGTAGAACTACTGTATAAAATCAGTATCATTCGTGATCACGCTCATTTGCTGATATTCGTGAAAACGGATATTATTCAATTATATCATATATTGTATATATTAAAGGGGTCATATGATGCGATTTCAATATTTCCTTTCTCTTTGGAGTGTTACAAGCTCTTGATGCATAAAGAAGATCTGTAAAGTTGCAAAGACTAAAGTCTCAAATCCAAAGAGATATTCTTTATAAAAGTTAAGAGTCAATCACGCCTACCTAAAACGGCTCGTTCTAACACGCCCCCACATGTCTACGTCACGATGTGGGAAGATTTGCATAACGCCGCCCAAATGTTCATGCAAAGAAAGAAGGCATAACTTTTATTCTCGCTGTAGTATTGTTGCCGCCGCCACCATGCCGTGGAGACACTGTGTTTCGCCGTGGAGAAACACAGTGTCTCCTGTGACCAAACACATGCCGTGGAGACACTGTGTTTGGTCTTCCAAAAGAGGATGATATCGCTTCGTCATGCCTAGAAACATACAGGGTTATTTTTTGCTTTCATAACTTATGGGCATTCTAACCGCATTCTAGCTTAATCATGCAGTGAATGCTTTTGAACTCTCAAGATGTTTTTTTTTTTTGAGTGACATACTGTCAGCTCGCATATCATTAAAAAAACAATTATGATATTATTATAGATGGTACATTTCTTACTTAAATCTAGTTCTACATCTAAACAACAAAGAGAATGATCTGAGAATTAAGGGACACTAATGAAGCAAAAGCCCAGGAAACCCAGCATCGACTTATACACAGTACTTGACTGTAAGTGTCTGCATTAATTATGAGGAAAGAAGTAGAAAAGGAAACGACAGAACAGTAAATGAGGAGAGCAAGAGAGAGAGAGAGAGAGAGAAATGTGCAAGACATAAAGGTTAGACGAGTCATGAGAGATTTTGCAAAAGACTGGCTAAAATTGTAGCGAAAAGGACAAAGGATAAAGAAGCTGATATGTGTCTTTATGCCTTTATGGTTGGATGAATATTTATATTTAGAACATGGATCTCTAGAATACTTGATTCTGATTAGTCAATTGACACATTTTGTTATCAAATATTGTAATATACATACATTGTGCCAATCAAGTATGAATTCAATTTGTTTACTTAACGTCAGTGTATCAGACTAGTACAACACAGCAGCATACCATTCAAAGATATGTTATATAACAGTTCATGCTTCAAAAAACATTTCTAAGGGCATGTGTGACAACAGACCAGAAATCCTTCCCAATACACTTCTCATTCTTTAATTAAATTACGTCTCGTGACTCACAGCAACACAACAGCTGGAAATTAGCCACAATCAATATTCTCATTAGACACACTGATTAGATCACAGGTAGGTCACCAAACATTCTCATATGCTATATGATATGATAATGTCGTGTGACCATACTGTACTGTACCATACTGTGTAAAAGAATCCTGAAAATAATTCATCATAGTTTCCACAAAAATATTTAGCAGCACAACTGTTTCAACTTTGATAAGAAGCAATAAGATTCTTGCAACTAAGCAGATGTTTACTGCCAAACATAAAACATTCATTTTCAGAAGCCGCTCCAACATGCACACACACACAAACATTTTCATAATATTTCTGTATTCCAAAGGAAGCAGCTGTAGACTTACAAAAACAGCTTAAGGAGAGGCTGCTTTCATGGGTGTATTCTACACTGCATTAGTATGTTTGTGTGCTATGCTCGTCTCTTTATGTCTCCATGCAGTGTCTATTTGAGAAAGCTTGAGGTTCTGTAGAGACAGCATCAGCCCTAACACCACAGTGCATTACCTAAGAGTACTGCTGAGCCATGCGTATCACACACACACACACACACAGAGAGCCACACTATGCTCCCTGGTCAGTGAAAATCCATGCCATAATTCAACCCACACACAGTATGAGAAATGGGAAAATCCCTTTTGTGAACTAATGCTTCACCTTTTTCTTTTTATATCTTTTTTTCAAGAAATATATTTAAAAATATATAAGCGTCATGTGGAAACATCTAAATTAACTGGTTTACAACGAATTAGATTTATTATTATTAGATTAAGCAAAAATAGATCAAAAACAGAACAAATATCTACTTTCTACGTAATAGTTTAAGCCATTTAATATATACGTTTTGCACTTTTTGTACGCATCTACACTTCAAATGCTTTGGCTACACACTGTAATAAAAGATTTTTTTGAAGTTGCAATTAAAACAAAGATAGTTAGATTACATTTTTAGAAGAAAATACTATTTCCATCTTACTAGTTAAACATGTCACATTTAATTCAGTGTTACTTGCCATTTCTTTTTGTAATTATTTGTGAAATGTAACCATTTCTAAGTGAACATTTTTTCATACCAATTTTTTCAGAGTACAAAGTATTTGTGATGTAAATCATGCACATAAACAGAGAGCTAGAGGGTATGCCATGTACAAATGTGTACAATGTACAAAGCCTTTTTATCATTATAAAGCTACTTCAATCTGAATCGAGAGAGACATCATCCTGAAGCATTAGAGAATGCAGAGTGCGGCCCATTATTTCTACTCTGAGAGATGACAGGTTTATGGGAGGACAAGGAGAGCATACGAACCCACAATTCCACTGTAAAGTAAACAATGAGAGAAAAAGGATTACAAAAATGTAGATTAAGAGAAGAACAGCTGGAAAGAGGTGCATCAATTTGAGCTGACAACAAAAACATCACATTGGCTGTTTTTTTTAAGCTGTTTTTTAAGACCTGCCCTGTTCCAGCATGGGGCTTCAGGTCGACGCTTGACCTGAGATCGTCAGACTATCAGACATGTGATGTGACCTGCCAGACTCTTTTGACTCATTCTGCTGGAAGCTTAGGATGTTCTGATTGTTTTACCTCCGCTCACATGTACTGAGGGAAATGTAGTTTTAGTATAAAGGTGGAAGGATCACTTTGTCTCTCGGTCTGTCTGACTATGTGTGTTTGCCAAGACTGAATGTACCTTGTGACTAAACATCACCTTCATTTCAGGAATAAAATGTGATACAACACACACCTTTGCATTAATGCACTAGATGATAGAGTGACAGGAAGACTATAGCGTGCTATGGAGAAAATGAACTGTCACTCTTGGGATGGTTATAGCCAACAATTTCCCTTCAAAACTGGCTAAATCTAAACTATACTTCATTTACTGTCACCGCACTTTAAAATTTACTTGCATCGAGCAATTCAATCAAAAGAGGATCAGATATTTTGTTTTAAAAAAAGCCAACAACCCAAATGAAGTAAATCAAAATTATTTGAATCATTTAAAATAATTATGTTTTAAAGGAATAGTTCACCCAAAAACAAAAATTTGCTGAAAAAGTTTCCTCTCAGGTTATCCAAGAATAACACGTCCTCCAAGTCCATCCACTGTTATCTTCTCCCATATTTGACATACATGTTTCTTTAAAACTGCTTTGGACTGTTTTCGCTTGTAAAAGGTGCTTTATCTGTGCACATTTCTCTTGTGATTCAGATGAGACAACTAGAGAAAACTGTATTATGGATAGAGGTCTCATATTTAGCCAGAGGAAAGAGTTTGATATGAAAAACATCTTAATGATGGATTTGTTTCAACACACAGCTTTCAACTTCACAACACTTAACTGATAGACTCATGTTGATTACTTGTGGATTTTTGTGATGTTTTTATCAGCTGTTTGGACTCTCATTCTGACGGCACCCATTCACTGCAGAAGATTCTTGGTGAGCAAGTGATTTAATGATACATTTATCCAAATCTGTTCTAATGCATAAACAAATTAATCTACATCTTGTAGCAGATAACAGGCGAAAGATGACGCACCAGTAGCTGAAAGCACTGTGCTAATCTACACTATAAAAATTTTTTGTCAAATAATCTAAAACTGAACTTTATGCAGTAACATCTAAATTAACTGCTTTTATTCAATTCAAATATATGATTTAATATATCTCGACCTGACTATTGTGTTACACCAATGAAAGTCATTTTAAGGGTTGGATCAGGTGGAAATAGATCCTTACAGTAGCAACTGCAATTTTTACAGTTAAATAGAACTGAGAATATACTGTTTTCAGAAAGTGACATGACTCTATTCATCCATTTAAATGACTAATACTCAGTTGTATTAGGTACATTCACATGGCAAGAATCTACTAGCCAATAATGCACTGCACATCAAAACTCGATCTTAAAGGGGTCATATGATGCTGCTAAAAAGAACATTATTTGGTGTATTTGGTGTAATGAAACGTGTTTATGCGGTTTAAGGTTCAAAAAACACATTATTTTCCACATACTGTACATTATTGTTTCTCCTCTATGCCCCGCCTTTCTGAAACGTGTCGATTTTTACAAAGCTCATCGGTCTGAAAAAGCGAGGTGTGCTCTGATTGGCCAGCTATCCAGCGCGTTGTGACTGGCCGAATTCCTCAAGCGTGTGACGGAAATGTTACGTCCCTTACCATACTGTGATGCCTGCGGCAACCACATGTGACGACCCCGGCCTGGACTCCGCTTTGTCCACGGTGAAAGCCGATCCGGTAATCCACAGCGCAAAGTTGATGTATTTCCTCAGCGACCAGCACGGATCAGCTCCAGGCATGACGAAGCGATATCGTCCTCTTTTGGAAGACCAAACAAAGTAGTTTCGCTTTCACAACGAAACACACAGCGCCTTCACAACACGGCGGCGGCGGCAATAATACTACAGCGAGAATAAAAGTTATGCCGTCTTTCTTTGCGTGAACATTTGGGCGGCGTTATGCAAATCTTCCCACATCGTGACGTAGATATGTGGGGGCGTGTTAGAACGAGCCGTTTTAGGTAGGCGTGACTGACTCTTAACTTTTATAAAGAATATCTCTTTGGATTTGAGACTTTAGTCTTTGCAACTTTACAGATCTTCTTTATGCACCAAGAGCTTGTATCACTCCAAAGAGAAAGGAAAAATTGAAATCGCATCATATGACCCCTTAAAATTATCATTTTTTAAAATAAATTTTTCGCTAATTGTAGGACTTAAATTGCGGTACAAAATGATAATAGAATAAGGTAACTACTTACATTCAATAACCACATTAGATGTTACTGTAATATTACAGTAATACCAATAATAATGTGCAATTACAAGCAGCTCCGCAAACACAATTAAGTAGGCCCACTGTTCATTAGTATTACACAGCACTATATAATTACACAATTATGAGAACACTGTAATATGTGATCAAAATTTAAAATGCCGTTATGAGCATCACAACAGGGCGTGGGCCTTTCCAGTATATGCCAACTATCTCAGAGAGGATGCGTCAGGCAATGACATGCCAGGAAAAAAAACATCAGTCATCTGTCCTTCACTCAATTTCATAAGTGCATTGTTTTACACACACATGAAATCAGTGCCTGAAAAAAAGACAAGAAAAAAGAAAAGAAACAATAACAAGGGCGTTATTGTTGATCCACATCAACAACACAAGGATGCTGAGCATCACTGCTTGCGGATGCTGATGATGCTGATGCTGATCTCTGAATGTGTTCGAGGACATTACAGATACAGAAACAGCGCAGATGGTCACATATGATCAGCTTATTTGAATAAAAATGGCAGAAGAAAAGGAAACCCCGCGCATACTCGAGAGAAATAATGCGTGTCTTACCTGCATCCCGGAGGAGAGAGGGAGTGGAAGGTGG
>NW_015505201.1:2086922-2087875 GCF_001515645.1 Sinocyclocheilus grahami | reverse complement strand
TTTTTTTCTTTTTTGCAAAAGGCATTTATGAAGATAAAGATAATAAACTAAATATTCTAAGAGAATTACAATATTTGGGATTCTGAAAATATACGCCATAAAACAAGCATTTGAATTTCGAGTTGTTAAACAACTCAATTATACCACCTACTGTATAATAAATATTTCAATATAATATTTCTTCGAACGTGTCAATTTATGAATGTAAAATGTTGCGCGGAATGGTGATTAGATCATTAATAATTAAATAAACTTAATACGAGTCAAAGAAAATCACAAATATTGGCTAACACAGGCTACAGAAGTTTTGGGGGGAATTCTTTCTGCAAAATTATAAGACTCAGTTCAAAACACTTCCATAATAAGTAGCCTAGATAATTGTTTCTTCAAAGTGATGGTGAAAAACTTCCATTAAGGTTTATACATATTTGTTAGGTGCAAAAAGCCCATATTTTGTGGGATAAACCTGATATTACGTGGTATCAGTTAAGCTGATAAATTAATAATAAAGTTTGCTGCGGATGCATTTGTATGTCAGAAAGTTAACTTTTTTAGTAGCCTATACACGTATTTATCTCCAAAAACGTTTGAGATTTAAATGCGTCTCAATGGAGGATTTGTTTTTTGAGCCGCCAAGCGCCACCTAGAGGATGAATGTTTTGTCTCTCTTTTAAAACAGTTAGTAGCTAGTTAACTGCTCAATAATCAGCCTCCGTATCCCGTTCAAGAGCTACATAAGATTTTGCAGCACGATGTTGCGTGTGGGCAGAACACAGACTGCAGTTCAATATCACTAAGAAATCGGTGCCCTCTGGCGAAACATGAGAGTTCAGTCAATACAGTCACTCACAATATCAGCTATGTGCTTTCAGTTCTCTAAAACCAATTATGTAATAACACGCCAGTATTTAAAGGGTTAGTTCACCCAAAAATGAAAATAAGCCTGTGTTTTA
>NW_015505201.1:2085732-2086891 GCF_001515645.1 Sinocyclocheilus grahami | reverse complement strand
TTCAAATGTAATAAACACTTTTTTCTCACTTCCGCTGACTGTCATCCACGGAAGCCATTCCGGCGGATGACGTAAGACGTCGACGTTGCGTGATTAGTGACGAATGCGGAGACAAAACAAAATGCCATTCACGAATTAGAAGCACAAAACGAGGATTTGTAAAGAAGAATGTCGGAGGATTTCGATATAAGCCAAGAGGAGACTGGTTTTCCTTTGCTAGAGTAAGGAAACTTTGCTTCCTTTGCTCCTGCATTTCTCAGAGGCGCGAGCACGACGCATACGTCCTACGTCATCCGCATGAACGTCTTCCGCGTACAGTCAGCGGAAGTGAGAAAAAAAGTGTTGAAATGTGGATATTTCTTACAAAAATGCATGGATTCGCTACGTGAGACCTTTATTCACCCCCCGGAGCCGTGTGAGGGACGTTTTATTATGGATGCACGCACTTTATTTCACGACTTCTGAACTGTTGACAACCAACACCCACTTACCCTCATTGAAAGGCTTGGAGGGGCCAGGACAATTTTTAATATAACTCCGACTGGATTCGTCTGAAAGAAGAAAGTCACATACACCTAGGATGCTTTGAGGCTGAGTAAAACACAGGCTAATTTTCATTTTTGGGTGAACTAACCCTTTAAGAGACTAATTATAAGCTTAAGCACAAAATTATATTAATTCTCCTTTTTATTAAATAACCACTCAAAAGTACTAGAAAGTACCATGGATGTTTAGGCTAATGTAGCTTGAAAATGTCATGATTTCATGGGCATGTGCTCTTTAAAGTGCCTGAGAATACCATAAGTTACTGTCATATAAAGATTGTGCAATGTAAGACATCTCCGGGGGGAAAAACGGCAATAGATTAACAGGTTAATTATCAAGCACAGCATGTTTGCTCATATCAGTAAACAGGTGTCTATGTAACAATCATAAAGCATAGATCATTCAGTTGGATAATTAACTCTTATTCTGCCACAGAGGAGCTGTTCAGTGATCGGTGCTGAAAGCCTTACTAACAAGAGTAGCCACAGTGGTGGAAGTGAGTAATGCAGGGAACATGGTGTGCTGAAATTTAAATATGAAGGTCGTTTTAGGACGTGGAGTTTCCTGTACAGACAAAATATTTGCTGACAAAGTGATTTTAAGGTTAGCGTGA
>NW_015505201.1:2082374-2083601 GCF_001515645.1 Sinocyclocheilus grahami | reverse complement strand
AAAAAATACTATCACACTAATACACATTACACTAAAATATTTCTATACACATTACTAAACAGTACACAATATAACACAATATAAAACTCCACTGTAATAAACCATTTAAAAATAAATACAAAATGTACACTTTAAAAGTGTTTTCAACAATAAGGTAAATCATAATTTTATTCTTCATCTAAAAACACATTTTAATATTTATTATATTTAGAGTGAAATTATATATTCTATATTATAAATGTAATTTTACCGTAAAGTTACTTCAATTAACTATTTAATAGATTTTACTGTAACATTTTACTTTTCAGTGCTAACCTAACTACACTTCCCAATACTCATTGTAGTCGTAATGGAACTGACCAATCAGCGCTCTGACTTTAAGGGGCGGTACTAGAAATGCGTTGTGTGCCGCGCTATCCAAATCTGATTGGTTAAAATAAACGTCAATCTTCCTAAGTCACTCTGCACTGTCTGCGCACAGTGACAACGCTAGCGGTTACTTCACAAGGAAGTAGTGGAAGTTGAAGTGGGAAGATGTTTAATTAACAGCCTTTACAGTTTGTTAATACGTCTGCGTATTTAATGTAACAGTTCTGTTATCACGAGCGATTAGACGTGTCATTGTGCGCTCGTGATAGTGGTGCATGTGCGTTTATTCACGTTCAGTTAATGCTGCTTCTGGGGTGGATAGGTGTCATTACTTATAGCGGTTCGGTTCTCTCACTCTCTTTAAGGAGCATTGGATTTCTAGCGTGTAAGATCATGAATTCCAGCCAGACAGTGAAGTGCATGAGTGATGGAGCTGGAAGTGTAGGCAGATGCGTCAGACCTGCTGGCGGAGACTCACTGATGGCGGCCGAGGAGAGACATCCGAGATCTGCCAGTCCCCGCGGTGTGAACGGAGAAGATGATTCTGAAGCGGAGTCCCATCAGGACGGCCGTAACGTGGATGTGGACCCGGAGACTAGGAGCAGGGCGTTCAGCTGGTGCCGTGACTTTCTGTCCGGATCATGGAAGGCTATACCGGAGCATGACTTTCAGATCAAAATAGTCAGGTGAGCAAACTATTTATAAAAGAACTTTAAGTCTCAAAATGATTTCATTTAACTTTTCATATGCACTAGTCAACACTTGAAATGTACCTTTCATCAAAAGTTGTCCTAAAACCTAAAACCAAAATGCACTCTTGTCTTAGGACAACTTTGATTAACTTTTTTGATCCACTTC
>NW_015505201.1:2057261-2082072 GCF_001515645.1 Sinocyclocheilus grahami | reverse complement strand
AATCATTTTAATATGCTGATTTAAAATCAATGTTGGAAAAAAAAATAGAAATAGTTTTTAGTATAATAGCAAAAAAAAAACTAGAATAGAATAGAAATGTTGTGCTACAATATACACTACTATTAAAAGGTTTGGGGTCAGTGATTTAAAAAAAAATTTTTTTTTTTAAAGAAATTAATACTTTTATTCAGCAAAGATGTGCTAAATGGATTTTTAAAAAAGTGATAGTAAAGACTTATATTGTTAGAAAAGATTTTGAAGATGCTGTTTTTTTAACGTTTTATTCATCAAAGAATGAAAAAAAAAAAGTATCACAGGTTCCAAAAAAAAAAAATATTAAGCAGCACAACAGTTTCAACACTGATAATAAATCAGCATATTAGAATGATTTCTGAAGGATCATGTGACACTGAAGAGTGGCAAAATGGCTGATGAAAATTCAGCGGTGCGTCACAGAAATAAATAATATTTTAATGTATATTAAAATACGAAAGCAATATTAGAAATTGCAATAATACTTCACAACATTACTGTTTTTTCTGTATTTTTGATCAAATAAATACAGCCTTGATGAGCATTAAAGACTCCATTAAAAACCTTACTGAATACTGATCAAAAACTTTTCAACGGCAGTGTATGTGTGTGTATATATATATTACTACACCCACACACACACATATTACATATACATAGAAATAAAGAACAATACTGCTTTTTTTGTTCCCACAGTGGAGGACTCAGTAACCTGCTGTACATGTGCAGTTTACCCGACGATGTTCAGCCCACCGGGGTCGAACCTCGACGAGTTCTGCTCCGGATCTACGGGGCCATTCTACAGGTGTGCCACCCTGACCATATTATATATTAAGTAGACCAAATATGCTGTTGCAAAAGCTGATAAGCTGATAAGAGTCTATATCTTGGGCAATATGTTTATTGCCCAGTGCTGTCGATTCCCTGATGTCATATAACTATGTAATCATGCTATGCATGTTTGCTCCTATACATCTGTCTCTCTGTGTTCACACACAGGGAGTGGATTCTCTTGTTTTGGAAAGTGTGATGTTTGCCATTTTAGCAGAGAGAGAGTTGGGCCCACATCTCTATGGCATTTTCCCAGAAGGTCGTCTAGAGCAGTACTTGCCTGTGAGTCTTAATCCAAAATCCCAGATTCTATATGCTTGTTTTAAAAATAAACCTTTAAAGGGGTCATATGATGCTGCTAAAAAGAACATTATTTTGTGTATTTGGTGTAATGAAATGTTTATGCGGTTTAAAGTAAAAAAACACATTATTTTCCACATACCGTACATTATTGTTTCTCCTCTTTTCCCCACCTTTTTGAAACGCGTCGATTTTTACAAAGCTCATCAGTCTGAAAAGCGAGGTGTGCTGTGATTGGCCAGCTATCCAGTGCGTTGTGATTGGCTGAATACTTCAAGCGTGAGACGGAAATGTTAAGCCCCTCACCATACTGTCGATGCCGTGTCCCGGCCGGAGCGATGATTCAAAAACATTAAAACCCATTACAAATGAGGCATTTGTTGCATCCAGTGGGGACATAATTACTGATTATAATGACTTATACTGTCTTTTTACGCGTTGCATTGCATTGCATCGCTCCGCGTAAACATAAAACCCTGTCTGCATTTGTGATCAGAGAAATGACAAACAACAAGTGCTACTCTACACTGCCCAAAACTTGCGTTTGAATCATCAGTGGCAAATCCTTTAAATGAAAACGTACTTACGTGAGTCAGAACTGCCGGCATTTTAGTCTAACGTTACTCTCCCAGGATCAGTAAACAGTCCTCCATAAAATGTGCCGGCGATCCACAGCACTAAGTTGATATATTCCCTCAGCGACCAGCACAGATCAGCTCTATGCATGACGAAGCAGATATCGTCCTCTTTTGGAAGACCAAACAAAGTAGTTTCGCTTTCACAACGAAAAACACAGCGGCCTAGCGTGAGTGAAAGCCCCGGCTTAGCGTGAGCTGAGGCCGGGCAAGAGTGAGCTGAGGTGGCGGGATCGAGAACGGCGGTCCCGGCGGATCCGACGAAGGAGCGGTGAAAACGGTGAAAGCCGATCTGGCGATCCACAGCACTAAGTTGATGTATTTCCTCAGCGACCAGCACAGATCAGCTCTCGGCATGACGAAGCGGATATCGTCCTCTTTTGGAAGACCAAACAAAGTAGTTTCGCTTTCACAACGAAGCACACAGCCTCTTCAGGACATGACGGCAGCGGCAACAATACTACAGCAAGAATAAAAGTTACGCCTTCTTTCTGTGCGTGAACATTTGCGCGGCGTTATGCAAATCTTCCCACATCGTGACGTAGACATGTGGGGGCGTGTTAGAACGAGCCGTTTTAGGTAGGTGTGGCTAACTCTTAACTTTTATAAAGAATATCTCTTTGGATTTGAGACTTTAGTCTTTGCAAATTTACAGATCTTCTTTATGCACCAAGAGCTTGTAACACTCCAAAGAGAAAGAAAAAAATTAAATTGCATCATATGACCCCTTTAAACACAGCTATACTTGAATTATGCAGTCAAGCTTCAGAGCCATTTGCATGCCTTAAACGTAGATAAAATATTTATCATTCCACTTATTTCTGTATGCATAATCTAAGAGAGATTATCAGATCTTTTTTTCTCTTCCACAGAGTAATCGCTTGCGTACAGAGCAGTTGGGGTTCCCAGAGATCTCAGCTGAAATAGCCAGTAAAATGGCACGATTCCATGGGATGCAGATGCCATTCAACAAGGAACCCAAATGGCTGTTTGGAACCATTGACCGGTAAAAGTCTCACACTGTCTTCTGACTGCAGTCCAACGGTTATAGAAACAATCACTACCTGTGTATTTTTTTTTAAATACATGATTCTATCCCAGAATATGCAGATTAGTATTCATACCTGAAAACTGTGTAACTGTCAAAACATTAGCTTATATTAAGTTGTAGCAGCACTGGCTGAACCAATGAGTTTGGCTGTTTGGGAATAGCTGTTTTAAACAGACATACTGTATTTTGTTGCAACTGTACAGAAATCACAAGCTTTAATTACTCTGTTTACCTCAAGAATAACAGAATGTGCCTCGGATAATGGAATTGAGCTAGTGTATGACATGGACCTTAATATGTTTTTTGTAATTATATTTAAATTATGCAGATGGTGGTTTAACATGTGTGCTGTGTATATTTCTATTGGCATAAGTGTTAAAATGACTGTTTATTCTTCTGAACAGGTATATGGAACAAGTTAAAATAATACAATTTGTGCGTGAAGCTCACATCAAGAAATTTACCAAGCTAATGAAGTATGATCTTCCTGCAGAACTGGAGAATCTGAGGTGAGAAAGATGACACGTAAATTAAAAGAGCTGAAAGGATGAATGGAAAGCGTTGTTGTGATACTTGAGCTTCCAGATAACAAATGGTCAAGGTATAAGTGTAAGTACACACTACTGTTCCAAAGTTTGGTGTTGGTAAGATTTTGTTGTTGTTGTTATTTTTTCTTATGTTTATTTTAGTGTCTTATGTTAAGCAAGGCTACACATATTTGATCAAAAATACAGTAAAACAGTAATATTGTGAAAATACAATTTAAAATTACTGTTTTCTATTTGAATATATTGTAAAATGTAATTTATTCCTGTGATGCAAAGCTGCATTTTCAGCAGCCATTATCTAGTCTTTAGTGTCACATATTTCTTTGTCATCTTATCATTCTAATATGCTGATTTGGTGCTCATAATAAGTAACATTTATCGTTATCAATGTTAATAATGGTTGTCTTGCTTAAGACAAGGATTCTTTGATGAACAGAAAGTTCCAAAGAATAGCATTACTTTTGTAACATTATAAATGTCTTTACTGTAACTTTTGTTCAATTTAATGCATTTTTGCTGAATACGAGTATTAATTAGGCTACTTTCAAAAGAAAAAAAATCTTACTGACCCCAAAACTGTTGAACAGTAGTGTTAAGTGTGTTTGTATACTAACACCCTTAGCCCAGTTCCAGGCATCACTGATTAGGCGCACTTACAGGAAGCTGCATTCTGTGCATACTCAGCTTGCTTGGTCAATCACACACACACACACACACACACACATGTGGTTGTGTAACTTTTCTCTAAATGAAATGCTTGTCTACCGCTCTGTGTGTGTTCTGCACTTTTTGTTCATTGGGCTTTTAAACAATAAAAATGATCATTTTAAAATCCGGATTATAAGAGCAATATGATAAAGTAGCACTTAATCATGTGCCGTCTCTGTCTGTCAGGTCACTGCTGGCAGCTACTCCCTCTCCAGTTGTGTTCTGCCATAATGACGTACAGGAAGGTAAGAGATATCACATTCACATCCGTACACGCATACCAGAGTCCTGCCAGCTGCCTAATCTGGTGATCTGATACGGGTCTGTCAGTCACTGCTGTGTTGTACCATTATGAAACACATCTGCCCTTTCATCTATAAAATCATACTTTGTTCTTCAGGCAATATCCTCATGTTAGATGGCCGAGAGAATTCATCTGACAAACTAATGCTTATTGATTTTGAATACAGCAGCTATAACTACAGGTAAAACTACCCTATATAACATACTGCCTGTGCTTGTCATTGTATAGTTTATAATAAATGCAGCTCTGAAGAACTATTCTTTTGGTCTGCTCTGAGTGCAGAGGCTTTGATTTTGGGAATCATTTCTGTGAATGGATATATGACTACACATATGATCAGTGGCCCTTCTACAAGGCAAAGGTGGAGAATTACCCCAACAGACAACAGCAGGTGAGTCCCACACACTACAGCCTATCATTAATATTACTCAAGATGAGACCAGATCAAATAAAAAAAAAAACTTAAAAAAGAACAATTTATAAATGGTCAACTGAAAAATAACATTTCAGTTTATTTGGATATTGTGTTGTACAAATCCAAATAACTTTACAAATAAAACATCACAGGACAGAAAGTAAAATTGAGGACATTATAAAATGATTATGAATTAAAGCAGTATTCTCAAGAAAACCCTATTCAAACACAAAATCTTTCACGTTGAAGTGAAATTATTTCAAATTCACTACTATGTTCACTAAATCCATCTTTAAAATTTGAGTTTAATGTTATCAAATATATTAAGGAATAAACGATGGTGATACAAAAATGTGAATAAAAACCTGAAACCTTAGAATCATAATATGCCAGATTAATAGTATCATTATTATTTTTCGAATGCTATTTTTGTTCTTATGTAGATGCAATACAGCATCATAAATTATATTTGACATCAATTTGTGCTTGGTATTTCTCTTACAAATTGATGACTAATGATTTGTCATAGTTGAAAGATCATTTGTGTTGGACATAATGTACATGTAGTTTGGTGAGGCTGTCATCTAGTGGAAAGTTTTGGAACTGAGGTGACATAAAAAGTGTGTCAAAGGTTGACACTATAACTTGTAGAGGTCAGCACAGCAGCATACAATGTTAATATTTAAAAGCATTCGAAATTGTGTCATGGGGCTGGGGACAATATCAGTCCCTTTTAAATATCAAAACAAAATAGATATTCTTATAGATATTATTTGGAACCTGTTTGCGGTTTGTTTTTCAGTTACGTTTTATCAGACACTATCTGTCAGAAAAGGGGGGCATTGCACCTGTTGACCAAGCCAGGATAGAAGAGGACATGATCATTGAGGCAAACCGGTATGAATCGTATTTACTATCAGACTTTTATTGACATAAAATGGGAAAAGCGTCACTGTGTACCATTTGATGTATTTTCACCTTTACCTAGTAACCTTGTTATCTGTTTGTCTCAAAAATCACATGCACACAAACAGGTTTGCCCTTGCGTCTCATTTCCTCTGGGGTTTGTGGTCTATTATTCAAGCCAAGATCTCTAAAATCGAGTTTGGATATATGGTAAAAAAAACAAAAAACACACAAACTAATTATAACCCTTACAAACATTTTTTCTAATCATTCCATGATGATTTGTAGGACTGTCATTGTATTAAAATCGTTACTTATTAATTACTTTATCATTAACTGTTGAGTAACTACATGTCAGTGGTGGCCAAATACAGCACCTAAAATCTAAATATTCATTTATACATTCATATAAAGTATGTAGTACATGTCCATGTTATTTGTGAATTAGCCTTAAACGAATGAGTAATACTCAATTCTGAGAGCTCAAACAGCATCATAGTCATGTGTACAGTAAACAGAAGTATGTGTACAGAACAACTCCCCTCTGTTCATCACTGATCTGAAGACATGTGAAACATAAGCTATGTCACCTCATTTCTGTCTCTATCTCTTTTGTTTTTCCCCAGGACTATGCACAGCACAGGTTTGACACATACTTCAAACAGAAGAAGCTCTTTTCCTAAATTGCGACATACAGCATATGCTTCAGAATATCATTTTGCATCACCTGTTGTTTAGGTATTGATTTTTAAAAAAAAAAAAACTTCAAGAAAGGGCACAGTACAAAACAATTAAGACTGCTAACGAACGGTTCATCCTGGGGAACATTAATTTTAAATAATGAATAGTCCAAAGATAGCCTGCCTTAAAGTCACATTTTGTAGGGCTTTATTATAGTTGTTCTTATCCCTTCCAAAAAATTAGAAGGTAAAAAGTTACAAATTATCTGCAAATGGGGGGGATAGAATTTTGTGACTGAAACCTTGATACAATTCACGTACTGTTCGTACCTCTTCATTGTACAAGGCGAACTGTAAAATTCATTTTGTCAGTTTATTTATAATAATGTAACTGCATTTTTTTGGAATATTGAAACTTGTGTGTGGTCAACATTATCTATTAATTCTATCAAGAATCAATCCGTCCATCATAATTACTGTGTAAACCACAGGGTCCAGTGATATCTCTTCATTTTTGTGTCCTAGTTTCAAATTCTATATTTGTTTGTACTTTCATCTGAAAACAAAAGCAGCGTTGTAGCTTGTTTAATTTTCCTCCCCAATGTTTTAAAACAGTGCAAAATTATTGCATCCTTCCTATATTTACATACTGTGAAATACATTGCACGTCTTTTTTAAACTCAGGAGTCAATTAATTTGTTTCAGAATGGCACATAAACTACTTTTTCTTTCTGATTTTGATGCCATTTAACTTTCAATTGGAAAAAGTATTAATAATAGGAAATAATGTCTTGAGCTATGTTTTCTGTGTTTTACTTGGGATTTGACCAGTCTTTGCTCAGCCATATTGATATGTACCAATAACTATTGTCTACAGCCATCTTGTATACATTTGTACATAGGTTTAAATATAGTCTGAACTGCACATAAAGGAAATACCACCTCAAGAACAGAAGTTTAATTACTAAACTGACAAATGCCTTTGTCCCCTTTCTAAACACAAAGTTCTTTTAAGTAGCTGCTGATAAAACAAATGAAGGATAGTAGCATTATACTGTGAATTAGTGGGATCATCATCTTAAGAATCATGGTACATTGTTAGAATCATATTGGGAGAATCTGAATGGTCAAATTGATGCTCTTGTATTTGTCCCCGTCTATAAACAAATGTATCTGTATCATTTTCACAATGCTTTCTTTCCCGTATGTTGTAGCAAGTTCAGGGACAAAAGAAATATTGAGGGACCATGAACATTTTAAGCTAAGCTACTTTAACATGCTCCCAATATCATTGTTGATATTGAATCTGTGATTCTTAATATTGAGTTGAGAAGCAATTGCACTGTTAGAACCAATGTTAACTTCTATAATTGCTTTGGCTAATTCAAGTTATACTGTAGACTTGTCTCTGGTATGTTTCCTTTTGTTCCTTTGCCATACAGGTATCCATTAATTTTGCTCATTAAAAAAAAAATCATGCTGACATTGGTGTGAATGTTGTATTTGAATATTTAGGAGTAACTTGAAGGTTAAAGATCTGAGTTGTTAGCATAAAGGTTTCGAATTCCATTCCAAGCAACGGTGACCTACAGAGATGTAGACATTGTTTTGAGTTTGATCATTTCTGTCATATCATATTTTAACAATATATTTTGTGTAAGATAATGCACTATTCAAAACACTACTACTGTACCAGTTCAAAAATTAAGAATGTTTTAAACGGATCCATATAAAGTATATTAATCGAGCATCATCAGTTCCCAACATGGTTCAGGTGTTGTGTAATTCAGTAGACTGAACAGAAGGGCCCACCATATTTTGTTTCCTGCTTCAGCGATTCCCTAAAATAGCTCTACTGCGATTGCTCTGGCACACAGGCACCATGTTGAGCCTTGAAAACAACCATGCATGAGCTACCAAAAAAAAAAAAAAGGCTGGATTTATCCTCCATCCACCATGGAATGACATGGCCTTGGCTGGGATTGTGAGTCAGGCATTCAAATTGCAGTGGAAGAAGCATACAAAACCTTAAGTCGTACAAGTATTAAGAGTATTCTACCTAAATGGGAACATGGCTAATCTATGGCTGGTTATAGTTGTTGTTGTACACTCACCTACTCTTAAGGTTTCAAGCTGGTCATTAGCTGGTCCAAGTTGGTTTAAATAGGTGCCCAGCTGAATTACAAGCAGGTGGGTGCCTAACTGCGTCGCAAGACCATCTTGGCCAAGCTGGTTGGGTCTAGTAGACCTTTGACCAGTAACAAACCAGTTCTTCATGTTCCAACCAGATGACCTATAATAGTATAACCTGGAAAATATTGTCATTTAAAGGGATAGTTCACCCAAAAGTGAAAATTCTGTCATTAATTACCCTCATTTTGTTCCAAACCCGTAAGACCTTCGTTCATCTTTAGAAAACAAATTAAGATATTTTTGATGAATTCCGAGAGCTCTCTGACCCTCCCATAGACAGCAATGATCCTAACAAGATCAAGGTCCAGAAACTTAGTTAGGACATTGTTAAAATAATCCATGTGACAAAAACAATGACTTTATTCAACAATTTGTCTCCTCCGCGTCACCCTGGTGGCATTTCGGAGAGTATCACATAAGTAAACAACGTATGCAATGTATGTACACAGATACGTTTAGACAAATTGTTGAATAAAGTCATTATTTTTGTTTTCTTTGTGCACAAAAAGTATTCTCTTAGCTTCGTAAAACTACGGTTGAACCACTGATGTCACGTGAATTATTTTAACGATGTCCTTGCTATGTTTCTGGACCTTGATTGTGTTAGGATCCTTGCTGTCTATGGGAGGGTCAGAGAGCTCTTGGAATTCATCAAAAATATCTTAATTTATGTTCCGAAGATGAACGAGAGTCTTACGGATTTGGAACGAGGGTGAGTAATTAATAACTGAATTTTCATTTTTGGGTGAACAATCACTTTAAAGGGGGTCATATGATGCGATTTCAATTTTTCCTTTCGCTTTGGAGTGTTACAAGCTCTTGGTGCATAAAGAAGATCTGTAAAGTTGCAAAGACTAAAGTCTCAAATCCAAAGAGATATTCTTTATAAAAGTTAAGAGTCAGCCACACCTACCTAAAACGGCTCGTTCTAACACGCCCCCACATGTCTACGTCACGATGTGGGAAGATTTGCATAACACTGCCATCCGCTTCAAGGTGAATCTATCTACCTATCTATATCTATCTATCTATTTCTCTAATGAAAATAATATTTAATTTTATTTTGAACAGAATGGCGTTCTCACAGGTGTGTACCCCGCCAGTCCCTCCAGCTGGTTAATTGTAGTTATTGCAATAATGAGCACCATGTATGCCAGGATCGACCCCTCTATGGGCATGATTGACAGGATCAAGACATCTCTACCTGTGAGGTAACTTACGAACGCATTCATGGAAACTTTATGTATGGATATGATGTTACATATACACACAGATACATAAATCTAAGCCAGTGTCATGCATGATTAAAGCAGCTTTGAAACAAATAGTCCTAAATAACAACATGCATAGATGGCCTTGTGTAGAATCTATTTTTGTAATAATTAGTATTTTAATATATAAAACTTTTAAATATTTTTTTCCCCATGTAGTGAGTTTATGACCGTTCAGACTCAGACGGTGTTGAGTGCCATCCTGTTTGCCACAGGCCTGTGGTTATCATTCATCTTTCTGCTGCGGTACATCCTGAAAGCTCTCCTGTCCTATCACGGCTGGATCTTTGAGTCACATGGCAAAATGAGTTTCTCTACTAAAGTCTGGCTGGTGCGTCTCCCATGAAATAAAACATATGTATAGTGCAGTTTAAAAAGTGGTTAGTTTTATGATTTATTCTGTCTGTTTTAGAGTCTTGTAAAGCTGTTGTCCGGTCGGCGACCGTTGCTCTACAGCTTCCAGGCATCTCTGCCCCATCTGCCAGTACCGAGCATTGATGACACAATCAACAGGGTAAAATATCATCAGCTGTCATGAATATATAATGCTATCAAGAGTGCTGGTTACATTATACCTATTAATCTAAAGATAAAAATTCATGTTAATTTTATTATTTATTTATTTATACTGCATTGTGGGATTAAAAGCACTAGAAATTAAAAGCAATCACCATCAATTTGTTTTCCCTTTAATTTTGGGAGTATTACACTGCACTCTATCGGCTGTTTTCCTTTATATTATTTCTTTTCTTTATTGTTTTAGTATCTTGAATCAGTTCGACCTCTTCTGGATGATGAGCAATATAAACAGATGGAGATTGTTGCTAATGACTTCAAAAAGGATCCTGCACCCAAACTCCAAAAACACCTCAAACTCAAATCCTGGTGGGCCACAAATTATGTAAGTAAACAAAGCCAGAGATCTTCTACATGAGTGGACTATAAACCCTTGGAAACCCTTTTATAATTGCTAGTGTGTGTTAACAGGTGAGTGATTGGTGGGAGGAGTACATCTACCTGAGAGGACGGGACCCCATCATGGTCAACAGCAACTTCTACACAATGGTGAGCAGACATCTTCATGTAGCATATCTATTAGAGTGTAACAATAATCCTGTTAGGCAATTAGTCTTTAACCTATCAGACCTTGATATGACCATGAAATGAATGCAGTTTTCATTCATGTGTTGATATACTTCCTATACAAGTTGTGGAGGATATATCAAAAAATATTTTTATTTTTAAATAGTCAGAAATTTTTTATTTAAACCAAGGCCACGAAGCACAGACACAGGGGGGTTTAGGGATAGATTGACATTTATGGATTCAAATTTGTATTATAGGTAAAAAAACTGTATATTTTGAATAGTTATAAGTCTGATTAAAGTTAATTGTCAATTTTAAGTAGTATACTAGCATAAAATGGAATAAAAGCCACCGAAGTCCACTTTTGTTCTCCGAATTCATTTTGAAAGTTAAAAACCTGACAGGTGACAAAACAATACATAGTGACTCTAACAGGTACTTAAACTTAAATTTCAAGTATAAAAAATAATCAATCAACTCGAAATTATTTCATAGCGAAATTCATAGGAAATACAGAGTTCTGGCATGAAACTCTAGATGGCGTAGTCCGATAGGTCTAACTCAATCTGACCTAATGACATCATTATCACATGGCACAGCTGATTGGTTCTCTCCTGTATCGGCAGCCAATGAGCTCGCTGCTCAACATTCAAATATATGACTAGTGCTTGCCGTAGCTGTTGCAGCTTGCTTCAGAAACCCTCCACCTTCCCCAGCTCCACCTGTATATATCTGCTACGAGGTGATTCATGTATGCTATATGGGGGTTATTTCATGTATGTTAAATTTGCAGCAGCAATATTTCTTACATGCTCACAGCAGCATGTTGTGGATGTATTGGCAGTAGCAAGTCTCGGTACTTGATCTGCCGCAGCTGCAGCGTAACAGATCTATTCCGCCAATACCAAATACATTAACAATGTCATGTACATTTCCATGCCAATCCCTCCAAGAATTGTCATGACAGAACTAAACTTAAAACAGATCCAATGGCGCCACCAGCTGACTGACTATAGTAAAAGCAGTTGACCCTCATAAACATTTAAGATGTTTAATCTTTTTTAATAGCTATTGTTTTTTAATATTCTTCTTTATTAAAACTGTCTGTATCCATTTCTCTTTTTCCATCTGCCAGGATTTGCTCTATGTGATCCCTACACACAGACAGGCTTCACGAGCAGCAAACATAGTCCATGCCATGCTGCAGTATCGGCGTAAGCTGGAGCGAGGAGAACTTACCCCGGTACTGACACAGAAACACAAAAGCGTTTTTCCATCCACAACATTGAATTACCATGAAAAATATAAATATAGAAAAATGTCCTATCATGCCCTCTGTTCTCTCTTTGTCAGCTGAGAGCTCTTGGGATTGTCCCCATGTGCTCTTTTCAGTACGAGAGGATGTTCAACACCACCCGTATTCCTGGCATTGAGACTGGTAATGACATTTTTCATATATTTTCAGCTTTATATACTACTTGACGATAGGCTTACAGTTTCATGGCTTTTTATTTCAAACCATGACATGATGGTTTCTCACACTGAATTGTTCATGCTCAGATTTCGTGCAGCATCTGAAGGACAGGAAGCACTTGGTTGTATACCATCGAGGCCGTTTCTTTAAGGTGTGGCTGTACTATGGTGGTCGCCACCTTTGGCCCTCAGAGCTTGAGTTGCAGTTTCAAGGTATCCTGGATGACAAGTCTGAATCTCAACCTGGAGAGATCAAGCTCCCCTCACTGACTGCCGGGAACAGGTGAAGATGAGCTCACAATAGTCCTGCAACTGTGTACTAGAATGGGGTCCAGGAGGCTTCAAGAGGGTGTTCAAACAGTTTGAACAGTATGACTTTCTTCTGTGGAACCCATAAGAAGATATTTTGAAGAATGTTGGAAACCAAACCATTTTAGTTGCCATTGACTTCCAATACATGGACAAAAAAATACAATGGAAGTCAATGGAAAATTCTTCAAAATCTTGCTTTGTGTTCCACAAAATAAAGAAATGCATGTTTGGAAGAAAATGAGTGTGAATAAATGCTGAATGAAATCTTCACATCCAGGGTTCCCTGGGCCAGGGCCCGTCTAAAGTACTTCAATGAGGGGGTCAACCGGGCGTCTCTGGAGGCCATTGAAACGGCTGCATTTTTTATGACTCTGGATGATGAAGCACATGGATACGATCCAGAGAACATACGGTCCCTAGACCTCTACGCCAAATCTCTACTACATGGAAAGTGTTATGACAGGTAAGAATCAGTATTTCAGTATTATTTATAATTTTTTTATTTATAACATTTTTTATTTTAATGTCCTAGTAATTATGTGCTTTTGTTATTTTTATTAGTTTTTGTTATTTTTAATATTTATATTTAGTTTTAGTTTATTTTCCCTTTCAGATTTAGTCATTTTAGCTCTTTAGGCACTAGTATTTCATCTAATATTTATATTTTATTTCAGCTTTATTTCAGTTAATGAAAATGTTTATCAATTGTTTTGTTCTCAGTTAATGATAACAATGCAGCAAGTAGCACTTTTAAGTCTCATTAACAGATTATTATTTTTGGTGGCCATGACCAGTTGCACATCTACACACTGAAACACAATACTCTCGCCTGTCAGGTGGTTTGATAAATCCTTCACTTTGATTGTCTACAAGAATGGTAAAACTGGCATCAACACTGAGCATTCATGGGCTGACTCCCCTATCATAGGACATATGTGGGAGGTAAACAATGAATAATAATAACTGTAAATATTCATAATGTAATTAATGCTGTAAGAATTAACAAACATTTTAACTTTCTGTTAAGTATGTTTTAGCCACAGACTGTTTCCACCTTGGATATACGGCGGAGGGACATTGCAAAGGAGATATCAACAAAAGCCTGGCACCCCCTACCAGACTACAGTGGGACATCTCAAAAGCAGTATGAACGAACCCTTACATCTTAGTGTTTGACATAGGTTTACACGAAAAAAATAGAACTAATTCTAATTGGGTGTTTTATGTACATTCTGACAACTGCAAGATCATTTCTACATTGATAACTGATTAAATTTCCTTATGTTTCTCAGTGCCAGGAGATTATTGAAGGTTCTTACATGATTGCAAAGGGAATTGCTGACGATGTGGATTTCCACGACTGCTTGTTTAATGAGTTTGGGAAGGGCCTGATAAAGAAATGCAGAACAAGTCCTGATGCTTTTATCCAGCTGGCACTGCAACTAGCTCATTACAGGGTACAAGCCACACATATTTACAGTACATATAATCCCTCTGCAAAAATGTCTGTATATTGTGAACAAACCGTTTAATGAAGGATGTTTGTTGGAGCAGGACAAGGGTGAATTCTGTCTGACTTACGAATCATCCATGACGCGCATGTTCCGCGAGGGCCGGACGGAAACCGTGCGCTCATGCACCTGTGAGTCCACGGCTTTTGTAAAAGCAATGGAGGATGAAAGTACCACGGTGAGAGCAATATATACACACCCAACCCAGGAGTCATAGCAGGACTATTTTAAAAGTTGGTAACTGAAAACTTTTGTTTTTGCAATTAGCATAATGCTGCATCGACAATAAAAGATTTCAGTATTTTTCAAGACCACTGTTTAAATATCCAGTGGAACATCAGCACTTAAGCAACAGTATTCATTTGAAACTTTTTTGAAAATTATATGAACTTGTCTGACTTTTGCTTGTTTACCAGAATGAGCAAAGGTTAGCGCTCTTCAAGAAAGCTGCAGATAAACATCAGAACATGTACCGTCTGGCCATGACTGGAGCTGGGATCGACCGCCATCTCTTCTGCCTCTACATTGTGTCCAAAGTAATGGGCATTGACTCACCCTTCCTCAAACAGGTGTGTACAAGTCTGTTTCTTGAGTATAAAACGTGACATACCGGTTTAATTTTGCTTAAGTCTCAAAGACACCTTGTTTTGATAGGTTTTGTCAGAGCCCTGGCGCCTCTCCACCAGTCAGACCCCTCAACAGCAGCTCAATCTCATCGACACTCAGAAGTTTCCCAAATATGTGGGAGCAGGAGGCGGCTTTGGGCCTGTGAGTCTCACTCACTCCCCCTACAGTACACAATGTGTCATTGCAACAAGTTTAGTAAATAATAAACCTGATATTTGAACATTGTTGATTCAAAACTCTTTATGTACAGGTTGCTGATGACGGTTATGGTGTTTCTTATATCATTGTCGGCGAGAATCTCATTACATTCCACATTTCCAGCAAGTTCTCCAGCACTGAAACGGTAGGCGAATTTCAAACATTTTTCTTAAGTGCCACTTTGTGAATACATGATCCTGACTAATAAAATTAAGGCTATACACTATCCAGATATAGAGCCTTGTTATTTTCACACCAAGAACAATAACTATATTAGCGTCCACACCAACGGATGATAAATTTATGTTTATGTAAGCAACGCTTTAAAATAGTACGATTTTAATTGGCTGTCCATGTTTTTATCGTTTATCAAATGGATAAAAAAATGCTCTTTTTTTTTTTTAATTATTACAGTTATACTGGATTGATAATGGAAGCGAAATATCAAACATACATTCATCATTTGAGCTTACTTATTTGGTCATTTGAGGATTTTGATTTTATGGGGGGGGGGACCTCATTGGCTTTAAAATGAAAAATTCTTGGTAATAACCGAACATTCAGGTGTTGACCAAACTGGACAAAAAAATGACTATCGAGTTTATGCAAATGTTTACACGAAAAAGAAAATTCAGTCATCATTTATTCAACCTCAACCACAAAAAAAAAAAAACAAAGGTGGGGGGATTGGTTAAAAGAAATTTCTGGATTGAATGTTAATCCTTTAAAACCGTTATTATGAATGATGATTTAGTATATTACACTTCTGAATCTGTTCCTTATCTTAGACTGTATTTTTCCTTTCTGTCCTCAGGACTCGTTCCGTTTTGGGCAGAACATCAGACAGGCCATGCTGGACATAAGAGCTCTATTCAACCCAAAAGAAAAGAAGATGTGACTCCGAAAAACAGGAAGATGCAACTTCAAAACCGACCCAAACTGAAAGCACCAGTTTAAAGATAATCACTAAACACCACAAATAGCAACCAGTAGGTTATGTTAGTAGTATTAAATAAACTTGTAAATATATTGTAGTTATTTATAGCAAAAAAAATGCTTATGGATCAGTGCACTAGATATTTTAGAGCAAAAGAAGGTGTAAACATACTGTATTTAATTGTAAATATATTAGCATGTAGTCTTTGGCAAATGACTGTAAATATTCCATTTGTGCATATTTACTTCTAAAATGTTGAATTTACTGTGCACTTAATTAAACTGAAAAACTCTACACAAAAAAATCTGGATCTTAACATCCCTCACACACAATAATATAAAAATTTTTTCAAGAATAAAAAAAAAAAAAAGAACTGAGATTTATTGGAGGGGTTTCAAGGCATATATATATAATGATTAGCAAATACGAGAAAGTATGACCTTTGTACAGAATATAAAAACAGCTCTACCACAGAACAGACCTAATGATGTTCATGTGAAACCGTGAATATCATACAATATAAACTGCATCTCCAATGTTTAGCACATTCTTTGAGAAACATCAGCACCGCCACTAAAGGCAGAAGTGCATTTCCCAAAATACGAGGGCTTGATTTATTAGAGAGGTATTACCTTGGATTCCTTCAGTCCAACGTTTTTATAGCAAAAAAAATGCTTATGGATCAGTGCACTAGATATTTTAGAGCAAAAGGGGAAAAGAAAGTGTAAACATACTGTATTTAATTGTAAATATATTAGCATGTAGTCTTTGGCAAATGACTGTAAATATTCCATTTGTGCATATTTACTTCTAAAATGTTGAATTTACTGTGCACTTAATTAAACTGAAAAACTCTACACAAAAAAATCTGGATCTTAACATCCCTCACACACAATAATATACAAATTTTTTCAAGAATTAAAAAAAAAAAAAGAACTGAGATTTATTGGAGGGGTTTCAAGGCATATATATATAATGATTAGCAAATACGAGAAAGTATGACCTTTGTACAGAATATAAAAACAGCTCTACCACAGAACAGACCTAATGATGTTCATGTGAAACCGTGAATATCATACAATATAAACTGCATCTCCAATGTTTAGCACATTCTTTGAGAAACATCAGCACCGCCACTAAAGGCAGAAGTGCATTTCCCAAAATACGAGGGCTTGATTTATTAGAGAGGTATTACCTTGGATTCCTTCAGTCCAACGTTTCCACTGAACAGTGAGGGAGGGTTATTTTATCCGACATACGAGGGATAATACTAAAGTAAAAAAGTAATCCTTTCCCGACTCTTCCTCGTCACTGCAGCTTCATTAACTATTGTTTCGAGACAAAGATTACGATGTGAACTACCACATGGGCTGTGCATACTAAGAGGAAAGGCTAAAACACACCATGAAACCACAGGTGATGTGCGAGCAGAAGAAATCTGGAAGTAATCAACAATATCAGAGAAGAATCATACTATTAATTATTCGTTCTACTTGGAAGCTGCCTCAAAATCAGGTGCATGTTCAGTTAATGTAACAGAAAACTATAGACATAAAAAGGCAATCGAATTTTCTTTGTTAAATGTTCTTCTGCTTTATAACCGTGTCCATGTAGAGGAATCTGCCCGAAGGCCAAGGTGGGCAGACGTTTTGTATCTCATTATGCTGATATATTTCAGGTGAGGCTAGAGTGCGCTAGCGGTTCGGGCCGCTCAGGGGTCACGGGGTCAGGTTTAAGACGTGGCTCCCGGGGTGGTGTTGACATTCTGTGTGGCCACTTGCGGTGTGACTTCGATGATGCGGGGTTTGTCGATGATGCGTGCCGTACGGTTGCCTTTCTCTACGATGCCGATGATCCACGCCTGGTGACCCTCGCCGTACTTGGGAGATTTGATCTCGGCGCAAAAACGGGCCGCTTGCTCACGTGGAAGACAGATCAGCAAACCCCCTACAGAAAATTACAAGAGAAAAGTGTTTAAGATTCAGACTGCTGTTTTCTGCAAAGATAAAGTGAATGTGTAATAACGGCTTATTAAGAACACCTTAACACAGGGATAAAATGCATGTACAGTGGGATCCAAATGTCTTGAGAACACATTGAAAACATTCTTCCCTATTTTAACTTAAACATAATAAAACTAGAGGTAGTAAAAAAAAAAAAGCCATAGCATGAAGAAAAAAAGAATCCTAAAAGTTTCCACATTATGATAAGAAATGTTTCTTGAGCAGCAAATCAGCTTATTAGAATGATCGACACTGAAGACTGGAGTAATGATGCTGAAAATTCAGCATTGCATCACTGAAATAAATTACATTTTAAAATATATTCAAATAGAAAATGATTTTAAATTGCAATAATATTTCACAATATTTACAGTGTATTTTTGATTAAATAAATGCAGCCTTTTGAAGCATAAAAGACTTATTTTATGCTTCCTACCAACACCAAACTTTTGAATGGTACTGTATATATTATAATTACAAGTTTTGTTTTACAATAATTCTTTTAATATTATTTCTTAGTTGATTAGATTTTTGTTTTTCATATATAAAATGCACGTGTTTTTTTAATCAATTAGAAATTAAATAATATTAGATTTTTTTCCATTTATTTTTATTTCCTTATACAGTTTTCATCATGTATAAAATGTGGAAAATTAATTTAAAATAAATAAACATTTTTAAAAAGAATTGACCTTTTTTCACATTAATTGTGTAATTGATTTATTATTTGTTATTTTTGCACATATAAAATGCACAAGTTTTTTATTCAATTAGAAATTAAAATGATAGTTTATTTTATTTAATTATACAGGTTTTATTATGTATAAAATGTCAAATGTGAAAAGAAATAGAATATTTTCCTTTTTCTACATTGTTTTTTTTAATTGATTAGATTTTTTAAATTGCCTATTATTTTTGTTTGTCATATATAAAATGCATAAGATTTTTATTAAACTAGAATTCCATTTGTTATTATTTATTATTATGTCATTATTCCGTTTTCATCATGTGTATAAAATTCATTACATAAATAAATAGCAATTTTAAAGGAGCGACATAGGTTGGATCTTATACCTGAGGTCTCTGGGCAGGTGCCGTGCATAAGGCCAAACATGTTCCCGCAAGCTTTGCTGACGGCTGCCATCTTGGCGAGAACCGGCAAGTTGTGAATGACGAAGGACACCTCTGTACGCTGCTGCCGGGCCAGATTCTGAGCGTGACCCAGGATCCCAAACCCGGTGATGTCAGTTGCTGCGTGTGCATTGAATGTGTGCATCAGCCCGGCCGCTGCACAGAGAGACACAGATAAAGGTCAAACATTTGCTGGAGCCTGTCATTTATGAGCCGCACACACGTGCATCACATACTGACCTGTTCTGTTGAGTCGAGCCATGTTCAGCATGGCCTCCTGATAAGCCAGTTCAACATCCTCCTGAGTGACGACCAACTTTATCTTATTCCATTTCTCTGGCTGAGACCGAAAAAAAGATGGCAAGAGTTAAAACACTTTCCAAACTATAATATGAAACTACAAATGTCTAAAACACTCACAATGTCCAGCCACTGGTGCACTGCGACTGCCACTTGTGTTCCTAGAGGTTTGGTAAGAACCAGCACGTCCCCTGGTACTGCATTATCTGGCCTATAAACACACACACAAAGTTAGAGGAATGGACAGACATATTGGTTGCTTATGAGGAAACAACTGACTAGAGTACATAAAATGACTTGCATAATGAACTCATTAGGTTGGCACACTGTTGTGGCCACGCCTCCCAGGACTAGCCAAGGATTGATAACAGTCTGGCCTCCTGTAACGGAGGTTCCCGCCTCCTCAGATGCATCCTTAAACCCCTGGATGACCAGAGGCATGACCTTATCACGCTCCTATAAAACACACACACACATAATACCATTTCTGTTTTGGATGTCTATGTCATTACTTTCTGAAAAATTTAACATTTTTAACCCTGTAAAGCCTGACAAAATTGTCTTTATTTATTTTTTAATAGAACAGCTTATTGAACCTTTGGACAAAATATGCAATGTTTTTAAAGTATCATATTTGATATATCAGGCTTTATGGCTCATACAGTATGATATAGTAAGAATACGGAGATCATGCTTGAGGAAAAAAAAAGAGTTCAATTTTATTCAAAGGCCCAAAGTGAGCAGAAACATGCAATTAGGTGCAGTCGCTAATAACTGATATGGCCAAAAAGTAAAGCTTGTAATGTAAATCAATAACAGTATTACAGACTACTTACAAAAAAATTATATAAATGTCAGTTGCTGCTCTATATTATATTTAAGTGCTTAGTTTTATAATCAAAGCTCTTTAGGTTTTTATTGTGAGCAGGACAAGCATCTGGTATCCTGCAGTGCAATACAATGATGATTGAGAGATGAACATTTTTTACATTTCTCAAAATCCTGATGAATCATATTTGATACCCACATTTTAACATGATTTTTCTCAAAAGTTCATTTTCACAGCAAAATGACATATGAACCATATACAACCTGAAGGTGGATGTTTTACAATTATACTACAAGACCTTTTACATGCTAAAAAGTATAAACTATTATTCAGACGGGGGAAAAAACGCATATAGTAGATTGTGTACATGTTTTTCAAAGTTTTGATCACGTTGATAATTTAGAGGTCTTAGAAATGGGCTTTAATTATTGTATGAATTTAAAAGGTTTAAGGGCTAGTTCACCCAAAAACTCTCATTTACTCACAGGTGAAATGAAGACCGCTTGTATTTTTAGGTGACCTTTGTTTGTACATTTATAAGCCAGTTTTACATCTCATTAGCACATAAGGATTTTTCCTCGGTCTCACCTTCTCTGTGAGTTTGTTGCTGATGCCAAGAAGCATCAGCATGTTATCGCACTCCGTTACCCCCATGGCATACAGATCACTCAGCACATTGGCACAAGCAATTCTCCCCTAGAAACCAAGAGAATTCATAGAGAGAAATTTTCAATTTATGATGCATTTGATCTATTATGGCATTCTAAAGCGAGTACTTACCATCATATATGGGTCGTCCACTATGGGGTAGATATAGTCTGTGGTCTGCACAAGTGACAAGCCTCCGTGTCTCAACGGAATCACACAGGTGTCCATACCAATGCCTGTTTAAAAAAAACATTTCATTAAAAAAAAAACGTTCATTTCCAGTTGTGAGTGTGTGTATAGTTATGTACCTAATCTGGGCATTACAGCCCCGAGGAACTGCTCATCTTCCTGATAATGGTTTTCCTGCAGGGACTCTAGAAGTTTCTGGAGCACATCTTGAGGGACTTTGCAGCCCATTCCCTTGAGCTCTGTGAAGCGTGTTAGTCTGAAGTTCTTGTCGAGTTCATAACTCTCCGGGTTAAAAGATTCCCGCACCGACATGTTTCAAAAACGTCACTGACACACGTAACGGCCAACACACCACCTTCAGGCTATGGTAATGACAATCTGAAGAAGAAATAAACAAACATTAAAGTGTGTAAAGGGATACAAAATGAGGACATTACGTGTGACCGACCGTGCAAACAACATGAAACAAGTCATAATAATAAATATAGCATAAATACTCTACTGTTTCACCTTAAACTTGAATCAAAAGAATGCATGTTTTGTACAAATGTCTTTGCACTGATGCTCAGAGGTGATCCTCCCCTTTAAATACATCAGCTCTGTTCAAAGCTCTTGCTGAGCTGAATTCACTGTCCACAGTCCAGCCTGCTTTGTTTACATGGCCACATGTTTCTCTGTTCAACTGTCCTGCTCATTACTGCATATAGAACAAAACACACAAACATGCGTATATAACACACTCTGCTCTTCATTTAGACTTTATTTCCTGGGATAATTAATGTGTTGCTTAAAAAATAGATTATGTAATTCATTTCTAGGAGCAAATAAGTGGGGTTTGGGTTCTTGGAGTTTGCATTACACATTGATGTATGTGGCGCGCGCTCTCTGTCCACGACAGATTCTTCTTAGTGAATCGGTTCGTTTGAAGAGTTCGCTTAAGTGACTCGTTTTGAGCCATTATCCAAAAGTTCCCAAAACTCTCCGCGCAAATGTTTTGATTGAGCACAACAAATATAGTAGATGTATAATACAGTAAAGAGAGCAAAAATACCCCTAGCGCCATTTAGAACATTAGCACACAATTAAAAAAGACAAAAAAAATCTAATTAGTTTGTTGTATTGTTTCTCTTTTTCATCCATTTTTGTTATGCTGGATTACCAATATATTGTTTTAAGCGAAAAATAAGGGCGTGTCTTTATAGAGTTGCATTTACGAATGCAAAGATTTAAAAAAAAAAAAAAAAAAAAAAAATTCAAAAAACAGTATTTTTCACTGTCCACAGTCCAGCCTGCTTTGTTTACATGGCCACATGTTTCTCTGTTCAACTGTCCTGCTCATTACTGCATATAGAACTAAACACACAAACATGCGTATATAACACACTCTGCTCTTCATTTAGACTTTATTTCCTGGGATAATTAATGTGTTGCTTAAAAAATAGATTATGTAATTCATTTCTAGGAGCAAATAAGTGGGGTTTGGGTTCTTGGAGTTTGCATTACACACTGATGTATGTGGCGCGCGCTCTCTGTCCACGAGATTCTTCTTAGTGAATCGGTTCGTTTGAAGAGTTCGCTTAAGTGACTCGTTTTGAGCCATTATCCAAAAGTTCCCAAAACTCTCCGCGCAAATGTTTTGATTGAGCACAACAAATATAGTAGATGTATAATACAGTAAAGAGAGCAAAAATACCCCTAGCGCCATTTAGAACATTAGCACACAATTAAAAAAGACAAAAAAAATCTAATTAGTTTGTTGTATTGTTTCTCTTTTTCATCCATTTTTGTTATGCTGGATTACCAATATATTGTTTTAAGCGAAAAATAAGGGCGTGTCTTTATAGAGTTGCATTTACGAATGCAAAGATTTAAAAAAAAAAAAAAAAAAAAAAAAAAATCATCAAATACAGTTGCTTGCAAACAGGTTTGAACGAGTCATTAAAAAGAATCGTGTCAAATGAACGATTCCCTCGAGAATCACTAAAGACCGCTGCACACGCCGATCTGCTCGATTACATTTCATCGCATCTAATATACAATATAACTTATACATGTTAAGAAGAACACGTTTATAGAGTAAACTGAATCAAATGAATATGAGAAGCAAGCCAGACGAAGTGTTTATAAAAATGTCGGCGGTGGAAAAAATTAACCCTTAAAGCGCCCACGCCATGATTGCAGTGTGCACAACAGAGTAACAATAGAAAATTACAATTACTTGGTGCACTTTACACAAATTCCGCTGATTATGTCTTCTACTGGAATAATTAAGATAGCTCTCCTCACAAGTAATGCACTGTGGCACAGTTATATTCGTGTCCCGTTTCCCCTTTAATTGTGCTGTTCAGTTTGTGCTTACCGGTTTCGCTCGATACAAGAGACGCGACGCTCCCGCAATGCACCGCGCGCAGAAAGGGCACCTGGAAAATGTGCCTGAATAGACTGCCACTGACTAACAATGCCCTTTTTCTTGACGAACAGCACCATATTCGTGATGCGTACGAAATTGTATTAACAGCTCAGGCGATGATATGTCCCTTCCGAACAACAACGCGAGCTAATAAGTGTTCTGAGGCGATATTTGAATTAAAAGGTCGAAATTCTAGTGGGGTCCTTCGTTCCCGCGTGACGTCATCACCTCCCCTTTAAAGGCGATCGGAGTGCGGCAACAAAAAATGTCCACATTAGTTTGCACCTTTAAACTACCTTTTTTTTTATATATATAACGATTTGCGTTCTTTTTTCTTTGCCTTGTTAGCGTATTATTTTTGGTTACTATAAATGATCAGTTTAGTGATGATAAATGGTTTATTGTACATTTGATTGTGTTTATTCTTCATGCAAATATACAAATATTAAGCCCCTTTACAATATAAATACAAATTCTAAATCTGTCAACAAAGAAGCAGTCAAAATCTGACAAACCGGTCATTCTTGAGACGTGGGACAAAACGGGTCCAGCAAGTGTAACTGCTATTAGCTTTAAAAAAGACAAATATTTTCAATTGTAAATGTCATGAGGGATTAATAATAGAATGTATTTAACACAATTATCACCTTCAATTTAATTTTCTCATTATTATACCAAATCTGTGTTTCTTAATGTCCTCTCACTACATCTAAAACAGTGTGTCCACAGAGAAGGGTTCAAGCATTCATATGCAATCAAATGGATACAAATGTTTTTTAATGATGAAAAAGAGCTTGTTTTATCAAAAGCAACACTTAATAATATCTCCTATCAAAGCAAGGTTGTTTTTTTAATGACACATGCATGTTTCATAAGATTTTAAAGTTGCGTCCCCACTTTTTGTCAACACCGTCAGACATTGAATCAAATGTAATAAAATCAGGGAACATCAGGGGCCACAGTTCACCTCTGCAGAGTACATCAGTGTCAGACAGGCTCTGCTAAGTTTTAGTTTTAGAATATTTTAAATCCTAATGTTAATATTTCCTTTGTCACAGCCATGATATGTCAACACCATCTTCCAATTTCTGAGGAAATTATTTGAAATATTTAGATGATTGTATTCTCCTGAAGCAGGTTGTATTAGCATCTAGCATCAACAGAAACAAAGAAAATGGCTACTACATGAACTGCATTGGTTTTGTGAAAGAAATGCCAAATTTGTCAACACCGTCAGATGTCACCATAAGATTTTGTGTTCCAATGATATATCAAAATACTT
>NW_015505201.1:2054275-2055955 GCF_001515645.1 Sinocyclocheilus grahami | reverse complement strand
AAGATTGGAGTTTAAAAAAAAAAAAATTAAAAAAAAAAAAAAAAAAAAAAATCATCAAATACAGTTGCTTGCAAACAGGTTTGAACGAGTCATTAAAAAGAATCGTGTCAAATGAACGATTCCCTCGAGAATCACTAAAGACCGCTGCACACGCCGATCTGCTCGATTACATTTCATCGCATCTAATATACAATATAACTTATACATGTTAAGAAGAACACGTTTATAGAGTAAACTGAATCAAATGAATATGAGAAGCAAGCCAGACGAAGTGTTTATAAAAATGTCGGCGGTGGAAAAAATTAACCCTTAAAGCGCCCACGCCATGATTGCAGTGTGCACAACAGAGTAACAATAGAAAATTACAATTACTTGGTGCACTTTACACAAATTCCGCTGATTATGTCTTCTACTGGAATAATTAAGATAGCTCTCCTCACAAGTAATGCACTGTGGCACAGTTATATTCGTGTCCCGTTTCCCCTTTAATTGTGCTGTTCAGTTTGTGCTTACCGGTTTCGCTCGATACAAGAGACGCGACGCTCCCGCAATGCACCGCGCGCAGAAAGGGCACCTGGAAAATGTGCCTGAATAGACTGCCACTGACTAACAATGCCCTTTTTCTTGACGAACAGCACCATATTCGTGATGCGTACGAAATTGTATTAACAGCTCAGGCGATGATATGTCCCTTCCGAACAACAACGCGAGCTAATAAGTGTTCTGAGGCGATATTTGAATTAAAAGGTCGAAATTCTAGTGGGGTCCTTCGTTCCCGCGTGACGTCATCACCTCCCCTTTAAAGGCGATCGGAGTGCGGCAACAAAAAATGTCCACATTAGTTTGCACCTTTAAACTACCTTTTTTTTTATATATATAACGATTTGCGTTCTTTTTTCTTTGCCTTGTTAGCGTATTATTTTTGGTTACTATAAATGATCAGTTTAGTGATGATAAATGGTTTATTGTACATTTGATTGTGTTTATTCTTCATGCAAATATACAAATATTAAGCCCCTTTACAATATAAATACAAATTCTAAATCTGTCAACAAAGAAGCAGTCAAAATCTGACAAACCGGTCATTCTTGAGACGTGGGACAAAACGGGTCCAGCAAGTGTAACTGCTATTAGCTTTAAAAAAGACAAATATTTTCAATTGTAAATGTCATGAGGGATTAATAATAGAATGTATTTAACACAATTATCACCTTCAATTTAATTTTCTCATTATTATACCAAATCTGTGTTTCTTAATGTCCTCTCACTACATCTAAAACAGTGTGTCCACAGAGAAGGGTTCAAGCATTCATATGCAATCAAATGGATACAAATGTTTTTTAATGATGAAAAAGAGCTTGTTTTATCAAAAGCAACACTTAATAATATCTCCTATCAAAGCAAGGTTGTTTTTTTAATGACACATGCATGTTTCATAAGATTTTAAAGTTGCGTCCCCACTTTTTGTCAACACCGTCAGACATTGAATCAAATGTAATAAAATCAGGGAACATCAGGGGCCACAGTTCACCTCTGCAGAGTACATCAGTGTCAGACAGGCTCTGCTAAGTTTTAGTTTTAGAATATTTTAAATCCTAATGTTAATATGTCCTTTGTCACAGTCATGATATGTCAACACCATCTTCCAATTTCTGAGGAAATTATTTGAAATATTTAGAT
>NW_015505201.1:2044069-2054138 GCF_001515645.1 Sinocyclocheilus grahami | reverse complement strand
CTCTTGAATAAAAGCTTTATAAACAATAACATACTCACTGTTTGTTGTGTTTGTTTTAATACAGTAATTGACAGATTCAATGTATTTGATAGTTAAAATTATTACAAATTCAGGTTTTCGTCACCTCCGTCAGATGTGTCAACTCGGTCAGTTCTGTCACCTCCGTCAGTTTAATATTTTGATAATAGTTCATTATGATATTTTAGATTTGTTGTGGAATTGTTGGTCACATGTGAAAGTGTAATCTGTCTGCTAACAAGAGCAAACAAGTGTTTTGAAATGTTAAAAGCATCTTGAATGCTGTTAAAGATAAAGCTGAAATTATATTACACAGTCCAAGCTAAAAAAAAGCACTTTGTTAAAAAGAGAAAAGTTGGGAGGTTGTATCAAAGCATAGCTCAGTAGCTTAGTACATATAAGATACATAAATGTAGTTTCATTTATCTGAGTACAAGGTTTTCTTTTTTCAATGTTGCCCCGTTTTGTCCCACTTCTCAAGAATGACCCTTCTCAATGAAATGTGTTACCCTTTTCTGTTCCTTAAGTATTTTGTCTTCTACGTGTGAATTTATTTGTTTGTTTATCTATATCAGTGTGAGGTTAAAAAGCAGAAAACTTCATTTAATTATATATATATATATTTCGTTTTGAATATGGATACTTTGCTGTAAGCGTAAAATATGTTAGTTAATGCAAAAATAAAAATTTTAAAAAGTATAGTTTTAATATAGAACTTAAAAGGTTTAAACTTAAAAATGTTCATTCAAAAGAAGTTGTAAATATAATAAAATGTAGTTGTAATGGTTCTGTTTACCTACTAATTTTATGGCAAATTGAATTAGTACCAATAGTCTCATTCAGCATTTAAAAACTATAATGAATAATGAAGTATAATACACTAGATAAATAAAAGAATAGACAAGTTTAATGAAGCCCAGCAAATAAACCAATAAAAATGACGCATTTTTAGGTCAAGCATGAAAGACACAGCCATATTTATTTGACGTCTCGGACTAAACAACTTTCCACTAATAAACATAAAGTTGATCTTTTTTTTTAAAACATATAAATAAAATATTAAAAAAGGAGGCACAGACACAACACCTGTGCTCTTAAAGGAATATTTCCATTTAAGCTCCATCAACAGCATCAGCGGCATTCGCTTTGACTCATATCTCAGTTCATAAAAGCAAACATCAGTTTGAGTTGACAGTTATGCACTTACAGTGGAAGTCTATGGGCCAGGTGTACAAGTGCATTTCCGTATGTGCGTTTTTAGGATTGCTTTTACAAACGAGACAGGAATCGAGCCTGCAGATGCTGTCCAAACAGCTTTAACCCGGATATTAACATGAATAGTTATTCAAGCATTTGACCGTGAGGTAAAAACCCTTTGTTACACAGACACAGGACAATGTTCATATTCACTCATTTGTACACATTCAATAGACACTAAATCCTCTTACACAGGAAGTCAAACAGTTACAGGTCTACATAACCATCTGCCAGATTATATAACCAACAACACATTATGTGCAGCGAATATGACATTAAGTACTATTAATACAGAAAATGCGACATATTTCACCAGAAAGTGTCAATAAACAGCACAATCGTGAAATGACATCAGTTGCTTGGCATGGCAGAGTGAATTAAAGGCACAGTCATGTTTTCTCAGCAGTCCTGCTGATATTTCTTGGTGAAGCATTTGGATGAAGCCGAAAAACTACAAACACTTCCAAATATTCATCGAAGACAACTAGTGACATCTGGGACGGACGACCCACTTTAAAATGATCAAATGAGAGTATACTTGTGTTCTAAAAGTGTGTCCATAGCTGTCTGGAACACTAATTGATCAGCAAAACACTGCTGTTTCCTTCCAAACAAACTTTCTGTCTGTTGCACGGCTGACCGTGAGAATTTCAAAGCCGCGTCTCTCCATACGTGCTACACTCTAGACCAGTGTTTCTCAACCCTGGTCCTGAGCGCCCCCCAACACTGCACATTTTGTATGTCTCCCTTATCTGACACCCATTTCAGGTCCTGGAGTTTCTTCTAATGAGCTCATGAGTTGAATCAGGTGTGTTTGATTAGGGAGATACACAAAATGTGCAGTGCTGGGGAGCACTCAGGACCAGGGTTGAGAAACACTGGTCTAGACGGACAAAACAATTAAAAATGACTCCTTTGCGGGGGTCGGAGGTTGCGTTTTGTTGAAAACAATCTCTTCTCAGGCAGTGCCCATAGCCACTAGACATTCTGTTCTCTCATAAGCAGCACCTGCGGTACAGAAGAAAGGGTTACGTTAGAACAATGGCACTTTTTTAGAAGTGAAATATTAAGGATGTGCATTGCAGTACCATTTTGCGTCACAGTTTCCACTTTATCAACAGTTTGCTGACATTTCTCTGAAAAAATAGCACACAGAAATACTAGTGGCAATAATATTCCAATGGAATGTGTCCTCTGAAGTTTTTTAGCATATTATTTAATGTATCATTCTAATAAAGAACGCTGGGATATCATGAGGTGAAGGACACTCATCAATCTGAAGCGCTTTCATTCATGCTGTGTGTGTGGGTTTGGTCGGAGTACCTGTTTTGTGCTGAATATCATTACTGTCTGAGGCGGTCTCTGCTGGAAATCATTACAAATAAATGAAACAAATTATTATGACATTGAAGCATTTGTTAAATTAACATTTAAATGATCGATCCATTGTTTTAATAGCACTCATCTAGCAAACCATCAATCATGAAGCAACAGCTTTGTTGCAACTTCGAATCCTTGGTAATGTATGACACCACTGCCTCTCTTTCTTTTCACTTGCCCTGCATGTATTTCTCTTTCTGTCATGTTCTCACCTCTTTTTAAGCGTCGACGCGCAAGTTTAATCTGGTCTTGCAGAATCTGGACCCAGTCTCTGGGACCAGGAAGCTTCTCAATTCCATTGGCTGTGCAATACTTTTCTGTGAACACTAGATTCATACACATACATGTAAAAAATTACAGATTTAAAAGTTTATATAAACTGGAAAAAAAAAATGGTATAGAAACAATTTTGACATTTCACTAATTACAAAGAAATGCAAGTAACAAATAATAATATTTTCTATAATAAAAATAATACATAATAAATAGCAAATGTAGATACAAAATTAAAACCCGTCAACAAAGAAGCAATCAAAACCTTAAAAATGTGTTATCCATTTCCTATTCTTTAAGTATTTTTGTCTTTTAAGTGTGCATTTATTTATTTGTAATAATAATAATAATAAATTAATATTTATAATAAATACATATGTGACCCTGGACCACAAAACCAGTCATAAGGGTACATTTTTTTTAAATTAAGCTTTCCATTGATGTATGCTTTGTTAGGATAGGACAATATTTGGCCGAGATACAACTATTTGAAAATCTGGAATCTGAGGGTGCAAAAAAATCTAAATATTGAAAAAATCGCCTTTAAAGTTGTCCAAATGAAGTTCCTAGCAATACATATTACTAATCAAAAATTAAGTTTTAATATATTTACAGTAGGAAATTTACAAAATATCTTCATGGAACATGATCTTTACTTAATATACTAATGAGTTTTGGTATAAAAGTAAAATCGATAATTTTGAACCATACAAAGTATTTTTGGCTATGCTACAAATATCCCCCAGCGACTTAAGACTGCTTTTGTGGTCCAGGGTCACATTTCACCATTATAATAAATTTCACAATTAATTACAAAGAAATGCAAGTACACAAATAATAAATAAACATGTATTTATATATTTCATATATTCATTATTATAATATATCAAATCAAATGCTACATTATTTTTTACTCAAAACTAACACTTTTCTGAACATTTAAGTTTGAGTTTTATCTCTTAAAACTTAACATCCATCTTCCTGTGAGATATTTTGAATGGCAAATAAAATATTTTAAATAAACACCACATGGTTTGATTATTTACTATCTAATGCAATGACATTTTCAAGTGTGTCATTTTTAAGTGTCCAAATACTTTTTTAGTACCACTATATGTATAGCAGTAATTTCATAATAACGTTCTCCTGTACACTGATGTTGTGTAAGTTCTGGTCTGGTTTAGTTACATTCACAAACCTTTAATGGCTCCGACTATGTTTTGATCGAGTCCTTTCCTGGTGTCGTTCAGACCTCTCTTTCTCTTGCCGTTGGGCAGTGAGTTTGCCAGTGTGGTATCGTCAAAGAACGCACACACCAGTTTCCTGAAGAGCAGGCTGCCAGAGCGAGTGTAGTTCAGTAAGATAGAGTCCAACTGTGCTTTAGGAATAAATATGTCATAATCCTCGGCCAACTGCACCTCCGGCTGGGAGAGACAGACGGGCGGGATATTAATAAAAGGAATTAATACACGCTCATGCACTTCGGAAAAGGAATTAATACACGCTCATGCACTTCGGAATTAACACATACAATAACACACAAACAACTGAATAATCCAAGATTTCACTTTTAGTCAGGTGAGACTAAAGTAGATCATATTAATAATATTTTCTGAGACATATGCTCATACATACACACTCTTGTCAGAATAAACACAAACTAGACAATTGTGAAACCATATTTATGTACTCAAGCCCTTCTGTTGTTTCTAACCTTCACTCATTCTGCTGAGAGAGAAAGACATAGCCAGCTGCAAACACGGTCCAAAATCAGAACTTGCCAAGCGTGAAAATGTGCTTTGGCAAGTAAATAAAACTAAGTTACTGGCTAGCTCACTGAATGCTTCTTTTTAAAGAATTTAATCATGCAAGCTTTTAAAATCACAGTCTATGACAAAAAGAATATTCAAATTTGAGGATTGGTGCTTGCTGCCGAGATGTTTATATATATATATATATATATGTGTGTGTGTGTGTGTGTGTGTGTGTGTGTGTGTGTGTGTTTTATTCATCTTTTATTGTGGCCAGCCTAAGGCACACCTGTGCAATAATCATGCTGTCTAATCAGCATCTTGATATGCCACACCTGTGAGGTGGATGGATTGTCTCGGCAAAGGAGAAGTGCTCACTAACACAGATTTAGACAGATTTGTGAACAATATTTGAGAGAACTAGGCCTTTTGTGTACATAGAAAAAGTCTTAGATCTTTGAGTTCAGCTCATGAAAAAGGGGGGCAAAAACAAAAGTGTTGCGTTTATAATTTTGTTCAGTGCATATATATATATTTATTTATTATTATTATTTTTTTCATTCAAGCAACAGTGGTGTTGTGTGCTATTGCTTTTATACAAAAATGAAAACTAAACAATTAATATTGAGTTTCTTACATTTTAGACAGAATATTACCAATTACTTTCTCTGCCTTTGTCTTGCCAATGAAAATAGTTCTGAACAAAACCGCAGCAGAACCGAACAACAGATAGTGTTTGGTTAAGAGAACGATTTAATGACTCATTGATAAAGAAAGCTGTTTGAATTGTTCCTGAATGAATCAGTGCTGTTGAACTAATTGGTTGAAACAAATTATATGAATAAATATATATTACTTTAATAAATACTACAATAATTAATAACTAAATAATAAAATAACTTCACTTAAATTATATATATTCATTGTTTTAATAGCACTCATCACACACACACACACATATATATATATATATATATATATATATCCAAAATAAAAGTTTTTGTTTGCATAGTACATATATATAATGCACAAAAACTTTTATTTTTTGTATGCGATTAATCGTGATTAATAGTTTGACCTCACTAAGTATATATATATATATATATCTTGGGTGTGCCTCACAGGTCCTGAAAAGTGAAGCTGCCACCAGGGGGCTCTTTGATTGCCCCCTGGTGGCTGGCTGCAGTACAGGTCATAAACCCCGCCCTCTCCATGTAAACGAATGGTACTTGAGTCAAAATAAAAAAATTAATTACACTTCCAATAAAATTTTCCGAAAGATGGTTTTGATCATTTAAGGTAGTTGTTGTCACGCTGATATACAGTGGGTCTTTTTATTCAAAAAGAAAAACTGAAATATCACATGGTCCTAAGTATTCACGTCATTTACTCAAGATGGTCGCGGTCATACTGAGATGCTTTGGCTTCACTTTTCTATAGTGGAAGGAAGTGGAGACGAGTCGTCCATCTTTTTTACAGTCTATGATATATATATATATATAGTTGAGTTAATTAAAACTACCCAGAATGCTGGGTTAAACATTTAACCTAAACACTGGCTCAAAACAGCCCAATCCCGGGATTTGTCCATAATTTACCCAGCACTGAGTTGTTTTTAACTCAGCATTTGTTGAGCAGTTTTTCTTCATTTACCAATTCATTACCAAATCTATTCACACATGTACGGTGGTGTACCTCTGTGGTGCTTTGGCCTCTGGTGACGCTGTAGTGAGAGGAAGGAGTCTTGGCACTGGGAATGGGATCTGGGATAAATGATGTCACTGTTGGGGGTGTGTCCTCTCTTGACTGATTGCACTCATTAACAGCATCGGTCTCAGCGGGTGGCGACAGAGATGTGATTCTTTTAGTGGGTGTGGTCAGAACTGTAACTCTGTGACCCGGCCTCCTCTTTCGGCTCCTCCTCTTGGAGATGGAGGTTCGGGACGAGAGTGAGACCTGGGAGCCCTGTTTGTCCTGGCATCCTGAGAGTGCAGCAGTACACGGGTCAATGCAGCTGTAATTGTGTTCAGAGGAATTCGAGGGTAGTTCTGTTTGATTTACCTCTCTGACTTTGGAATAGTTTCCTCATGGTACGTAACTCCAGCAGAATGGCCTGCAGGGTGCTTTTGCAGTTGCACATACAGCAGCTGGGCTCAGTTGCCATGGCAGCAGGTGCAGGGGGCAAGGCCATGTCTGAATCAGAACACACATGCATCGTCAACACAACGGCCATCAACGATGATGTCTAACACCCAGAGGCTCCAAGCACCAGGCATAAAAGCCGTCTGACTTGCTGACTCCAGTGTGTGTGTGTGTGTGTGTGTGTCAGACTGACACTGAGGGAGTTACTGTGTCTTTCTGTGTGTATACAGAAGGAAGACGTTACGTGTTTGCTGTGTTATCCAGAGCTGTCTAGACACTTGCTGCTGCAGTGCCAGACAGCACATCTTTCTGTAGCCCACAGTCACATAATACAACTTCCCCTGGAAAGAATCCATAGATGCTTCTATCTGAAGTCACTTTAAGCAGAAGCATGGCTTTGCTGAGTTTAATACCAGAACAAAAGAAAGAAAAAGCAGTGCCACTAAAGGCATCCAACCTCATGATAAACTGCAGTAACTAGGTGAAGAGATAAAAAAAATGTAAATGCACTAAAATAAACTAAAATTAAATAAAAAGTGCTAAACTAAGTAATACAATAATAAAAATCAATGCACTAAAATAATTAAATTAAATAAAAAAAGTGGTAAACTAAGTGGTAAGAAAAATAAAATAAATGTACTAAAATGATCAAATAAAATAAATGCACTAAAATAATAAAAATTTAAATAAAATAAAAAAAACTGCTAAACAGCTAGGTGATAAAAAAATAAAATTAAATAAGAAAATTTTATAAAATTAAATAAAATTAAATTAAAAATAAAATAAACAAATGGAAAAATACAGTGATCCAAATTTGTCATAACTACAATGTTTCAATTTCACTGCATTCGATTTTGAAATCGTCCAACCAAGTGGCATCTGCAACCAAACGATGCTATGATATAATAATGAAACACGTGTTCAATTCATGAAGTGAATTGAGTAAATGGGTAAACTGAGAAAATGTGCTGGTCATAAATATTTGTTACTGAACATAAAACTGTATTTTGCATAAATAAATAAAAGAGCATTTCTGTAATGCACAACCATAGCAATGCCAAGGTCATGGATTCAATTTCCAGGAAGTGATTGAACTTTCTTTTAACTTGATTGCAATGGAAGTTACTTTGGATAAAAGCGTCTATATAATGTTATCATTTAAAACCTAACAAACTTTGTTTCTGAAATGTTTGCTTGATAAGTGTGCTATATTTCTATAAAATACATGCCACTTATTTTGACAATTTGTCATCTAATGCAATGCATTTTTGTCATTGCATTCAAATTCAAACATTTTTAGCATGGTTTCAATGTCAAAATATGTTTTGGGGCCACTGCATATAAATATAGCCTAATCATAGTGTGAGGAACACAGCGAAAACATGCTTAACAAACCTTCTGAAAGTAATCAAATTGCTTCATTGTTTAGAGACTCACCATTAGCTTTCGAGTGATTGAGCATCCTCTGGGTTTTGGAGCGGGTGCCGTACTGCCCGTGAGTCATCAGGACTGAGCTCCAGCCGTACTGGAGATGTTCAGGGGCCGGGCTCTGAGCCACAGGCAGGCTGAGAGCCTCCTCCTGAGGCTCCTGTTTGAGGGTCTCACCCTCTCGTCCAACCCGCTGGTACACTCGTCCTGTCTTGTCACTCAGCAAGCGCATCATGCCTGTTATCTGCTTCTTTATCTCCATCCCTTCATCACCTAACCAGACTGAGAGACACAGTTAACACACAGAGCCTGCACACAATCATGAAGTGTGTTATGATGAACGACAGCTACCTTCAGTCTCAGAAGCATCCAGGGCATCTCCTTCAGTGTCATTCTGGTCTACATCATCCATTTCATGGCTAAAATCTAAACGAATCACAGCAGAGTTTTCGCATCATTATGAGGTCATGATACAATTTCATTCAGAAATGGGCCTTTTATTCAAAGGAGAGTAGAGAAAACAGAAAACTATCTATCTATCTAATCTGATCATGTCTAGGTCATGTTGGTGGTTTAAAAAGTATGCTTAACACTTTAGTATCAAGTTGATTGTTCATGACTATTTTTATAAAAACTGCAAAACAAAACCACAAAATGAATTTCATATTTGATTAATGTCCAATAAAAACTGGGATCCTCAGATATAATATATACATCAATATACATGAAATGAATGTAATAAAAATGCAATGAATATTGACGTTAGATTCCCTGTATTAAATCAATTGTCAATAATCAATCAATTGTCGTTGTGTTGACGATGCTCAGTACCTATTAAAAATAAATCGTTTTTTATTTTACTTTCTCTTTATTATTATTATTATTGTGTTGCGTTTATCTGTATGATTTATTTCTCACATACAGATATATACAGCGCTGAGGATAAAGATCACCCAAGACGAAATAAATTATACACCATACATGAGTGGTATAAAATCTATCGGTTTTATATCAGTCAAGACAAACTTTTTTTGTCAGCTATATTATATACACTGTAAAAAATGACCGTGAATTTAACGGTTAAAGACTGTAAAAATGCTACAGTAAAAACCTGTTAAATGGTTAACGGTAAATTCCCCTACTATATATGGTGAAAAACTGTATTGGACACTACATGTATTGGACATAAATTTTACGGTAGTATACCGTTTTTGGAAGTGAAAAATACTGTATAATTTACAGTGAATAACCGTAAATTAACATTCCCAGAATTACCTGCGTTACATTTTTTGTTGAAATAACTATGTTTCTTCTTAGTTTTTTCTTATCAGTTTTGTATATTAGGGTTGTGTGTTACACCTAATGTTGTTAAATGAATGTTTATTGCATTATTTCAGTTTCATGGTGTTTAGCGTTTGAGTGAATGACACTGTACACCTTCTATATATGTTATTATTTAAAAGCTTATTGTCGTTGTGTTGACGATGCTCAGTACCTATTAAAAATAAATCGTTTTTTATTTTACTTTCTCTTTATTATTATTATTATTGTGTTGCGTTTATCTGTATGATTTATTTCTCACATACAGATATATACAGCGCTGAGGATAAAGATCACCCAAGACAAAATAAATTATACACCATACATGAGTGGTATAAAATCTATCGGTTTTATATCAGTCATGTAGCATTTGGACCAATCAGACACACAACTTTTTGTTATATTTAACAAATAATATCGAACTCCCCATCACCTAACCAAATGGCCAATTACGAGGGTCTATGGACCCTTCCCCCGAAATGCACCTAACACCTCAGAAA
>NW_015505201.1:2034472-2044038 GCF_001515645.1 Sinocyclocheilus grahami | reverse complement strand
TTTTTACCGTAAATTTTACGGATTTTTTTTTACAGTGTACACATTATATTATTATAACTTTTGCATGACTGTGTACATTGTAATATACTAGAATTGACCGTCAGATTTCTGACAGTGCATATGTCAACAAAAATAAATAAGGGAAAATAAAAAATGATTGAATTGTCTAGAACATAAAACATAAAAACAGTCAAATATCAACAGAACATGAGGAGTTTTCATTATTTTTGACAGTCCTATTCATTTAAAAAATATACATATATTGCATATACTATAGGCTCTCAATTTGGATGAGCTGTTAAAAATGTTAGATGAAGTACAGCAGGATTGCTTGATATGTTGTAATGTCACTCATAACAGCAGCTGTGTGCGTGACGTCTGAGCGGTGCAGATGTGATGAAGTGATGCTGCAGGACCACCTGTAGGCTGCGTGACTGTGAAGAGCCTCATCACGCAGCAGACAGACATGTATTGTATTCCATCACACTTGAAGAAGTGCACAGGGACAGACTAAACGCATCAGAAGAACAATGGAATTGTTTTTACTACGAGCGCCGCCGACAAACATGATTAAACACAACGAATGATCCAAACGATTCGAACAGAACAAAGCGTCCGACACTGTGACGATGCGGGCAGGACAAAGAGGGAACGATGCATTGTATCACAGGTGCGTTCCAGAGTGCTGACGCATCTGTCTGCTGTCATCTGTCTGCTTACCTGCATCCTTCACCAGTTTAAAGCTCTGCGATTTCCTGCTCCGCTTCCTCTCCACAAACTCCATTTTAAGGGCAGAGCGGTGAAGAGGCAGAATCCAGCACAGTTCATCAGCAGCACACAGGCTCTTTAATCACTGACACACTCATTAAGTCCAGCTGATGATGAGGGAAGCGAACTTGAGCTTTAATAATAAGCGAGGGTCTCTCTGGACTGATGATGATGATGATGGTGGTGAGGAGGAGGAGGAGGAGGAGGATGGACTGGACGCGTTTACATTCTCCTGCGGGGATGCTCGTTTATGCTGTAAATAAATAAACCTCTTAATTCTTTCAGAATTCGTCTCGTCTATTCCTTTGCGCCACCTGATGGTCGCTAATATTTGTGGGGCGCAAATACGAGGGTCCAGATTTACATTGGACAGACTGGAGGAAAATGACTCGGTCAATGGCTTTCTGTTGTCAGGAGGAGAAGAAACTTTCCTGTAAGTTTTGGCAGTCAGTGACTACTCTTACAAAGGAGTAATAGCCTACGTTGAAAAGTGTAAATTTTTTTTATTCATAAATGTTTAGACTATCTATGTAAAACATAGATAGTCTAAACATTTATGAATAAAAAAAAAATTATATATATAGACTAATACATTTAATTTAATTTAAAGGGGTCATATGATGCTTTTTTAAAGATCATTATTTTGTGTATCTGGTGTAACAGAATATGTTGACATGCTTTAATGTTCAAAAAACACATTATTTTTCAAATACTGTACATTATTGTAGGTCCTCTATGCCCCGCCTCTCTCAAACGCTTCGTTTTCTACAAAGTCCCTCCTTCCGACAAGCGCAGTCTGCTTCAACACTAACTGCGGTTACTGAAACCACGCCTTCTTTCTTTGCGTGCACATTTGGGCGGCATTATGCAAATATTTCTACATAGTGAGGTAGATATGTGGGGGCGTGTTAGAACGAGCCGTTTTAGGGGGGCGTGGCAGAGTCTTAACTTTGATAAAGAATATCTCTTTGGTTTTGAGACTTTAGTGTTTCCAACTTCAGGGGTCTTATTTATGCACAATCAGCTTGTAACACTCCAAAGAGAAAGGAAAACTTGAAATCGCATCATATGAGCCCTTTAAAATAAATCTGAAATATCATCATCAAAAAAAAAAAAAAGGTAGTGATGACCGCTGTTCTGTTAACAAGCATTATGGACCAAATAAATACAAATAAACACAAAATATCACCTAAAATAAATTAATAAATTAATCTAAATAATTACTATTTCAATGCAACTGATATTCGTACAATAAAAATACACCATATGTTTAATATACGAGATGAAGAAGTTTCATCCAGCTGGTTTCTAAAACAATACAAATACAAACTCTATTCTTTCTCTTTTTATTTTCCCTTAATTTATATTGCAAATAATGCAGAGATGAAGTCTGTACGGTGGCCGAGAAGTGCAAAGCAAATCACAATTCTGAAAACAAAATAACAAATTACAAACGCAAATGCAAGTCTAAAAAACAAAATAACAATTCAGAAAGCACAACAACAATTCAGAAAACATTATAACAAGTCAGAAAACACAATGACAAATTCGAAAACAAAATAACAAGTCAGAAAACACAACGACAAATCAGACAAACCGGAAAAGGTAGGTATAGTTTGAGACAGCGCCATTGGTTTGGGATTACTCACCGCTGACTGGACCAGACATCTGTCAATCAACGTATACGGGGTGTCTATTTACATTTAGTTAAAAGTGGCTACAAAACATCAGCTCCAGTGATGCAGATGGATAAGCGCTTGACGTTGGCTTTTTTGACACGATCGACCCGGGTTCGATCCCGCCTTTTGCCAAACTTTTTTTCCCTCCCTTTTTTCTGCCCTCTTTTGGAGTTCACGCCCCATTTTGGAGATCTCCGGTCTGCAGTTATACCTACTTGGGCCCAGCACCTACTTGCAGTCTTGCCTCATTGTCATGGCAACGGTTCCTGGCCAGGTCAGATTACATCAGAGTTAGTTGTCGTTTGTTGGAAAATCATATCACACTGCTCAGACATTCCACGACCCAACAAACACCGATTAAACATGTTCAGTCAGGTTAAAACCAACTCCGACCAACGCCAACAAACGCCGACAGGTGTAACACACTGATCTAACAAACTTCGAAAGACTAGTCTGTTGGCGTTTGTCGGTGCGGTGTGAATTGGCCTTAAGGAAGAGGAGGATTATTACAGGAGATGTGGATACAAGCCAAGGTATAAACTCCAGCTGTGAATACAGACAACATTAGATCATGATACACTCATGTGTTCACTTAAACATTCAACTACTTTCTCACGAGGTTGAACACAGCTGCTCGAAAACACATTTAACCTCACTGTAACGTTATTTGTAGTGTAATCTGTTTAAAGGGGTCATATGATGCTATTTCAATTTTTCTTTTCTCTTCGGAGTGTTACAAGCTCTTGGTGCATAAAGAAGATCTGTAAAGTTGCAAAGACTAAAGTCTCAAATCCAAAGAGATATTCTTTATAAAAGTTAAGAGTCAGCCACGCCTACCTAAAACGGCTCGTTCTAACACGCCCCCACATATCTACGTCACGATGTGGGAGGAGTTGCATAACGCCGCCCACATGTTCACGCAAAGAAGGAAGGCGTAACTTTTATTCTCGCTGTAGTATTGTTGTTGCCGCCGCTGCCGCCATGTTGTGGAGTCGCTGTGCGTTTCATTGTGAAAGCAAAACTACTTTGTTTGGTCTTCCAAAAGAGGACATGGCTAGAAATCAGTGGTTAAGTTGTATTTACAGCACTGTTCCAGAACACTTCAACCCAAATATTCAGATGTGTGCAGCACATTTTATGGAGGATGAGGACTGTTTCCTGAACCAGTAGCATACAATGCGTCTGTGACACAAAGGCTGTTTCTATAAAGTGGGGCAGTTCCAACTTTGCAAAGACAGTCTGGCGCTTCTGACTCACAGACTGTAAGTAAGTTTTTTATATTTAAAGAATTTGCCACTGATGATTCAAACGCGAGTTTTGAGCAGTGTAGAGTAGCGCTTGTTGTTTCTCCGATCACAAATGCAGACAGGGTTTTATGTTTACGCGGCGCGATGCAATGCAACGCGTAAAAAGACAGTATAAGTTATTATAATCCGTAATTATGTCCCCACTGGATACAACAGATGCCTCGTTTGTAATGAGTTTTATTGGTTTTGTCTTGTCCTGCTGGGAGACGGCATCACAGTATGTGAGGTGCGTAACATTTCCGTCACACGCTTGAGGCATTCGGCCAATCACAACGCACTGGATAGCTGGCCAATCACCGTATAACTTGCTTTTTTAGACCGATGAGCTTTGTAAAAATCTACACGTTTCAGAAAGGCGGTTTCTTAGAGGAGAAACAATAATGTACATTATATGGTAAATAATGTGTTTTTTTAACCTTAAACCGCATAAACACATTTCATTACACCAAATACACAAAATAATGTTCTTTTTAGCAACATCATATGACCCTTGAATAAATGTCTAGACCAAGTGTTATCAATCTTTTATCTGAAACGGACCCTCAAATATGATGAGCCCCAGTTTTAGATGACACATAGGGACCATCTGCTTGTCTGTCAGTCATCTACTGTGGCTTTAAAAGAAATGAACTGTCCCATTTAGAAAAGTGTCTTCTATTCCATACTCACACACTCACAATTTACTCACCGTCAGGCTGTCCAAGATGTAGATGAGTTGTTTCTTCGTCAGAACAGATTTGGAGAAATTTAGCATTACATCACTTGCTCACCAATGGATCCTCTGCGGTGAATGGGTGCCGTCAGAATGAGAGTCAAAAGAGCTGATTAAAACATCACAATAATCCACACCACTTCAATGCATCAATTAATGTCTTGTGAAGTGAAAATCTGTGTGTTTATAAGAAACAAATCCATCAAGACATTTTTTAACGTCAGACCATTACTTCTAACTAAAATATGAGTCATCTATATTTAAAAATACGAGCCACTTCTGGCCAAAATACGAGTCCATAATCCATAATACCAATTCTTCCAGTGTCCATCCACTGTTGTCCTTTTACTGCAAAATCCAGTGACATATTTGTTTAGAACTGTTTTAACTTTAAAACAGTCCTAAACAAACTAACCTTTGAACTGTGCTTGATCTGTGCATATTTCTCTCATATTTGACTTTTTCACTGGAGAAAGCAATATTATGGATTATGGACTCTTATTTTAGCCAGAATTGACCGTTTAAAGTTAAAACATTTTAAGGATGGATTTGTTTCTTACAAAAACGCACGGCTTTTCACAAGACATTAATTGATGGACTGGAGTGGTGTGGATTACTGTGATGTTTTTAGCAGCTGTTTGGACTCTCACTCTGACGGCCCCCATTCACTGCAGAACATCCACTGGTGAGCAAGTGTTGTAATGCTACATTTCTCCAAATCTGTTCTGATGAAGAAACAAACTCATCTAAATCTTGGATGGCCTGAGGATAAATTTGCAGCAAATTGTCATTTTTGGGTAAACTATTCCTTTCAGAAAGCTCTTTCTCACTAGTTCTCCTCTCATCCTGGAGTGGTGTCTTCTGTCTGCTTCTTCTCATATTCTCTTTCCTGCTGTCTGTGTGTGTGTTCTGTGAGTGTAGGTTTCTAATGAGCAGCCTGTGCGACAGGTAGGGCTCAGGCAGACAGAATGCATGCTGCCAGACAGATGTTTGACCGGGTTTCAGCATGACTGAAGAACATTTGCCTTTGCTCCCAGTGTTGCACAAAGCTGGAAGCAGCACTATCTGAATTTTCAGCCCAGCCGCATAACGATCACAGTAAAATCGGTGCCCTTATGTGACAGAGATACCAGAGGACCAAAGCACAAGTCGTTTGAATTCTAGATGCCTTGCCTGCTCTCTCATTTGTGCAGTTCTCTTTTGTTGTTTAAGCTTCCTTATTTGGTTTTGATATTGCATGCATGGTGTGTTAAATTAAAACCGGTGTCAAGATATAGCATGGCCAATCAAATGATATATGCAGTTCTTTGCTGTTCACCCATTGCATCCTGGGAGAATTATGTGTGCGCACATTTATATAAGATTAGATGAGGATTTAATCACATTTTAAAAATGCATCGCTGCATGAGTATATAGAGAACTATTTGTTTTAGGCCTTTTATGCTGTAAAATCTTGCCAGGATTGTTATTTATCAGCTTATTATTTTGCAAGCAGCTGTAATCTTACAGTTATATGTTTGCAGTGGTATCAGAATAATTTAACAGTCCTTAAAATATGACTTTTTTTTTTTGTCCAAGCTGGACAAGACCGAGGAGGAGGCGCCACCATCTACACCGTCCAATCCTGTGTTAGAACTGGAGCTCACTGAGGAGAAGCTGCCAATGATGCTCTCTCGACAGGAGGTGGGTCAGCCAATCAGAGCTCACCTGATGAGGTTGTTTTAGTTCTTGGATGAATAATAAATCTTGTGGCTGTGTGCAGGTGATCAGAAGTCTGAGGGAACGTGGCGAGCCCATCTGTCTGTTTGGCCAATCCAAATATGATGCTTTCCACCACTGAGGAGCTGGAGGTAAACCCACACACACAGAACCCATAACATTAACTTAAACTAATTCATATCCTCATTTTTAATGTAAGAGCAGGTGCAGCCGTTTGTAAGTGTGCAAGGCTTCCAGTTATTTTAGCTGTACGGATATGTTATCATTATTTTAACTTAAACACTAAACTAGTTTTACCATTTACTGCATTTTTACCTTTAGCAGCTAATAAATAATAAGTCTTGCACATTTACAGAAAACAGATTACTTCCGCATAGCAAAATAATTACAGCACATCAACTCCTGCAAGTACCTCTACCATGGTCCCACTAGGTAGCACTATAGACTTACATTTGAAATCTAATGTTCTTCAGAACTGAGAGAACTAGACCAGGGTTTCCACACGGGTTTGTGTTGATGAAATGGGTTCAGCTGACAAAAAAGTTTGGGAAACCCTGAGTTAGACTATCAACAATGGTATAGTAACTGTCTGTCACAACTGTCTGGATGCTAAAGCTCCTATGGCTTTAATAAATTGTATAATATAACAAAAGATATGTGATGCTCTATAACTGTTACATTCATGTTTAATAACCTGTATTAAACAGGCTTTGGGAGCGTCTCTGTTAGAGACATGGACATCATAAATAAAGTTTTAAGGGTGTGTTTTGTTTTTTTTAAGCTGTATTTTAAAAATGACACTTTTTATTTTCAATCCCTTTTGGAGTGTTTAAATCTTGTACTGATTTGATAGTAATGCATTTAGACAATACTCCAATTATTTAAATATTAAAAAATATGAATTCATGATTTAATGAGAATCTGATGCACAATTTAAAAGTATAATCATTTTATTTTGTGTGCTTGTATATCTATTTTTAAAGTTAATTATTAAATTACATGGTTTGTATTTTTTTTTTACGCATTGTTTGTTTCAACTTGTAAGTAAAGAGAGGTCTTAGGCACGTCATCTAAAATAAAGTTGATTTTTATTATTATAGTTTTTGCTGGGCGTGTGGGCTAAAGATCTGAACAGCCGAGAGGACCATGTGAAGCGTAGTGTCCAGGGCAAACTCGCAGACTGAAAAACAGACTGAATCTTATTTGGAACCTCTGTTCAGAAAACTACGTAAGAAGGTATGCTGTTCTACAGTATTAGGAGATTATTAGACTCACAGGCTCATTGTGTCTTCTATATATAGAATTTGCCAGCAGATATTAAGTAGTCCATCACAGACATCATAAAGTTCATGCTGGAGAGGGAATACGTTAAGGTATGTAGTGTCAAAGTATTATTGCAATACTTTGACAGTTTGTAATGGTATATTTGGAAACCCAACTAACACTCATACAGGCACATACAGGCAAACGATGCTTATCTGCAGATGGCTATAAGAAATACTCCTTGACCCATCGGTGTGATCATGGTGGGTATCCACGCTAGTACTGGACGTGAGAAGATCTTCTCCAAACACGTCGCCCATGTGCTCAACGACGAGACCCAGAGGAAATACATTCAGGTCTGAAATGCTATTAGTTATATTACATAGAGCGTTGTGATTTTTAGCAGATCAGTGATTGTCTTTTTTGTATTTTCTCAGGGGCTGAAAAGATTAATGACAATCTGTCAGAAACATTTCCCGACAGATCCCTCAAAGAGTGTGGAGTATAACGCTCTGTGACGTACGAATCACAGCATTCAGTCATGTCACGCCATATTGTACAATGTCCGGCTGTCTCTCATTCTCTCGTGTTGTAAATAACTTATTGACTGTAAATATACACCAATCTTGAGAACATACATGTGGATCTCGTGTTTTTTTTAATAAATGCTGATGTTACTGTGGGATACAGGAGTGATCTTTTCATTACATTCACAGATGCTTGGATTTTAATGTGTTACTGAGTGCCCATGTGCTCAACGACGAGACCCAGAGGAAATGCATTCAGGTCTGAAATGCTATTAGTTATATTACATAGAGCGTTGTGATTTTTAGCAGATCAGTGATTGTCTTTTTTTGTATTTTCTCAGGGGCTGAAAAGATTAATGACAATCTGTCAGAAACATTTCCCGACAGATCCCTCAAAGAGTGTGGAGTATAACGCTCTGTGACGTACGAATCACAGCATTCAGTCATGTCACGCCATATTGTACAATGTCCGGCTGTCTCTCATTCTCTCGTGTTGTAAATAACTTATTGACTGTAAATATACACCAATCTTGAGAACATACATGTGGATCTCGTGTTTTTTTTAATAAATGCTGATGTTACTGTGGGATACAGGAGTGATCTTTTCATTACATTCACAGATGCTTGGATTTTAATGTGTTACTGAGCTGAACACAACAGAACGTGTAAATTCATGAACAAACCAAGAGATGTAGGCCTGTCCCTTTACAGACAGGAAATATTTCTTTTAAGGATGAATGTCACAAAGACTCCCTATCAAAGCAAGTCCAAAAATGCTAAAATCACATCTTGTGACTTTATCTGCCCTCCTGAGATGAGTTAAAGGAAGTCTTGAGTCACAGGAAGAGTGACTGACTTCCTCACGCTATGACCAAATCAGTTTTAAAGGGGTCATATGATGCGATTTCAATTTTTCTTTTCTCTTTGGAGTGTTACAAGCTCTTGGTGCATAAAGAAGATCTGTAAAGTTGCAAAGACTAAAGTCTCAAATCCAAAGAGATATTCTTTATAAAAGTTAAGAGTCAGCCACGCCTACCTAAAACGGCTCGTTCTAACACGCCCCCACATATCTACCTCACTATGTGGGAAGATTTGCATAACGCTGCCCAAATGTTCACGCAAAGAAAGAAGGTGTAACTTTAATTCTCGCTGTAGTATTGTTGCCGCCGCCATGATGTGAAGGCGCTGCGTGATTCGTTGTGAAAGCGAAACTACTTTGTTTGGTCTTCCAAAAGAGGACGATATGGCTTCGTCATGCCTGGAGCTGATCTGTGCTGGTCGCTGAGGAAATACTTCAACTTCACACTGTGGATCGCCGGATCGGCTTTCACCGTGGACGAAGCGGAGTCCAGCCCGGGGTCGTCACGTGGTTGCTGCCGGCCGCGCCGTTCTCAAGCCCACCCACCTCCGCTCACTCTAGCCCGCCGTGTGTTTCGTTGTGAAAGCGAAACTACTTTGTTTGGTCTTCCAAAAGAGGACACGACTAGAAATCAGTGGTTACGTTGTATTTACAACACTGTTCCAGAACACTTCAACCCAAATATTCAGATGTGTGCAGCACATTTTATGGAGAACTGTTTACTGATCCTGG
>NW_015505201.1:1996633-2034347 GCF_001515645.1 Sinocyclocheilus grahami | reverse complement strand
GCCGGATCGGCTTTCACCGTGGACGAAGCAGAGTCCAGCCCGGAGTCGTCACATGTCCTTCCGGACGCTCCTTCGTCGAAATCGCCGGCCGCGCCGTTCTCAAGCCCGCCACCTCTGCTCCCTCTAACCCTCCCACAGTTCCTCACGCTAGCCCCCGGCCTCTGCTCACTGTAGGCCTCCGTGTGTGACGCTGTTTCGTTGTGAAAGCGAAACTACTTTGTTTGGTCTTCCAAAAGAGGACGATATGGCTTCGTCATGCCTGGAGCTGATCTGTGCTGGTCGCTGAGGAAATACTTCAACTTCACACTGTGGATCGCCGGATCGGCTTTCACCGTGGACGAAGCGGAGTCCAGCCCGGGGTCGTCACGTGGTTGCTGCCGGCCGCGCCGTTCTCAAGCCCACCCACCTCCGCTCACTCTAGCCCGCCGTGTGTTTCGTTGTGAAAGCGAAACTACTTTGTTTGGTCTTCCAAAAGAGGACACGACTAGAAATCAGTGGTTACGTTGTATTTACAACACTGTTCCAGAACACTTCAACCCAAATATTCAGATGTGTGCAGCACATTTTATGGAGGACTGTTTCCTGATCCTGGGTCACACGCTTGAGGTATTCGGCCAATCACAACGCACTGGATAGCTGGCCAATTAGAGCACACCTCGCTTTTCAGACCGATGAGCTTTGTAAAAATCTACGAAAGGCGGGGGGCATAGAGGAGAAACAATAATGTACAGTATGTGGAAAATGTTTTTTGAACCTTAAACCGCATAAACACATTTCATTACACCAAATACACAAAATAATGTTCTTTTTAGCAGCATCATATGACCCCTTTAAAACACGAACAAGCCAACTTCTGATAACTGTGGCCCTTGCATTTATGCTTATTTCAGATCCGGGAAATCAGATTCATTTTAGTGATTCACATTTCATTGATTGATTCACTTTTGAGGGGTCAGTCTAAAGTTTTCTTAAAAAATGACAGAACTACAGGGGGTTTGTAAGTTGATGAAAAGCTAATAATTAAATTTATTAAAGGGTTATGGCACAAAACTCACACTGTAGTTTTACTGTCAAATGGACTTCTCTCTTAACTAGTCTCTAGAGATATAATTTAAAATTTTTCACTGGATTTATCTTCTAAAACAGGTAAGGTTTTAGAAAGACATTGATTTGCATTGTGTTTTTTGTAAAGAGGGAAACGAGCATTGTACATTTATTTTATCATTGAATTTATACAAATTTATTTTGGTAGGATTTAGCATTTTTGGCTAAAAGGACACATGTTGTAATGCAACAAAACAAAGGTCATATTTTATTGTTTATTTTAAATTATGGTATATTATAAATGTACTTATGGTTACACTTTATTTTAAGGTGTCCTTGTTACAGAGTCCTTTTAAATTAAAGTACTGAGTAATATTAATTAACTACATGTACTTACTATGTGGTTAGGGTTAGGATTATGGTTTTGCTTAGGTTTACTGGCATGTAATTATGCAAAATTTCCTGTTATTATAATAATAAGTACATGTAAAGTGTAACAATTAAAGACACCTTAAAATAAAGTGTTACCAAAATTATTTATCCACAATTGTAAATGGGCATCACAAAAACCTACTTTAACTCATTAAAAATAAAAATAAAAAATAGGTCACTACTAACCAGTGTTGGGGGTAATATATTACAAGTAACGCAAGTTATGTAATCAAATTACTTTCTTCAAGTAACTAGTAAAGTAACACATTACTTTTTAAGTTACAAGAGAATATCTGAGTTACTTTTTCAAATAAGTCACGCAAGTTACTTTTTTTTCCAATTTGATTTACAGCTCTCCTGTCTCCATGTTGAGAGAAATCAGAAGATGTTACTGTAGTTCTAAAATAAATATGAATATGCATTAATTCATCTCTCACAAAAACACAGATTCAGTATTCCTCAAAATGAATAAAAATAATGCAACTCAGAATATGACGCAAACCTGCAATAATTAAATGTTAAACAACACAAATATCCTTTATGTATTTAATCCCATTCTATTAACCAATGTCTTTGCTTCTGACCTTCGATGATCCAGTTCAACCGTACTAATAAGCACAAATTACTCTAGACAAACATTTGTGTCTTTTTTTATTGCTGAAGTGTGTTGATATTTCTTCTTCTGCATTCTACTGTACGGATGTAAATGTACTTTCCCTTCAGCCTGAGGCTTATTCATTTCACTTTTGGTGTGAAAAGGCTTTTATATTTGCCAAAAATATAACTTTTTTATTTTAAAAACAAACAAGCAAGCCCTATCCAGATTTAAAAAGTAACGCAAAAGTAACGTAACGCATTACTTTCCATAAAAAGTAACTAAGTAACGTAATTAGTTACTTTTTTATGGAGTAACGCAATATTGTAATGCATTACTTTTAAAAGTAACTTTCCCCAACACTGCTACTAACACAAAGATACAACAAAGCAAAAATGACTGTAAATTACTGCAAAGGCTTAAATCTATTCTTTGATTACGGTGTAATCTGCTACTCAACATGCCGCAATTCTAAGTAATATTCTTATGTTTATCTCAGTCTTTGCTGTTATCATAATTAACTCTATAAGTTCATTATTTAAAATGTTGCAATATATATTCATAACCTCAGGTTTCATGGCCCTAATATTGTCAGAGCTAGAGCAGATCTCTCAGGACTGTGGAGAAACCCCAGACTCCAGCTCCCATCACCCCTTGCTGCAGTTTCCACGGTGAAGAAAGAGTTGAGATCATAAACACACCAATCCCAAACTCCCAGGACACACTGACACACACGATATACGTCCCTTCCTTCACACAGCATTCCAACAAGCGCGCTATTCTCACGGCTCGTGGGAGAAACACACACACACTTTCATCACATGAGAGAATAATGGCTTCCAGCTGCTGTGGAAAGCTGTAACAGAATAGCTGCTCTGCTCCAGGCCCTGCAGGGTTCATACAGAAACATTGTTCTGGAAGAATGGACTTTCTTAGCATGCAAGTGTGTGGATATTTATGTGTCACATGATGTGTTTTCGATTAATTGTAGGATTCAATGGCTCAAAATATTTAAAAGTACTGTTGAAGTATATTCGGATGGAGCCAGTGTTTTTGAACGAATCGGCTGAATCAATGACTCACTCATAAAAGCAGTTACCACTGATCTATAAGATAATAGAGTACAATATAGTATACTGTAATAAAGTCATTTATAGATAATTGGTAGCTACTTGTTTCATTTCTGAACGAATCCATGTTTAGATTTGAATGGATGAGTCACTGAATCAGCCAGAAGGTCGCCACCTGCTCTAGTCATTTATTTATTTAAATCTGATTTAAATCAAAGAGACATCGTTGTTTTACCATGTTGTGCTAGTTTGGACAAGGCTTGGTTTCCCTGGACTTAGGTTTAAGTGTCTTACTCAAGGGCACAATGTTAATGGTTCATGAATCATTTCTTGTGGAGAATGAACCACCTACCTTCTGGTTTCAAGACCAGATCTTTCAGTACTACATCCCACCACTCCTTAAACTGATAGCAGTGGTGCTTTCTACAACATCCACTAGTGTTTATTTTGGCCTACAGTCAGCTGTGCGCCTGCCAAATTGGAACAATTCTCCAAAATAACTCCAAATGCCTTGACCCTCCACACTAAGGGTCACGCTGGTGCCCTATGAAGCTTGCATGTTCACTGAACACAACATTCCTCAGGGTTCCTCAACCCCTTCACACACAGCAGGGGAATGCCATGGATTCAGTGTTGAAAATATTTCATTCAACAGCGTCCACTGAGCTTCACAGGAAATGGAAAGATTTCTATAAACACAGCATCTCTTGTTGTTCACATTCCAGCTGCAGTGGGTACAATAGACTCAGCTGCCCCAAAACACATATCTCCAGCATCACACTGGCTTGGCCGCCAGCACAATAACAGCGCCCACATCTCCAATTTTTGGTTTTCCAGTGTTGTGTTCCTGTTGCTGGGGGAGACCCCAAGCCATTGTCCAAGGCACAAACATCCTCACACACTTCCTGTGGGGCGATGGCACAAAATCTGTGAGTCATATTAGCACAGTATTCCAAGAAGACTGGAGGGAGTTGATCAGAACCTAAGCAGGCATTGCATGAGTCCTGTCTGTTACAGGAAGCAGTCACAGGGACTTGTGGGAATTACTTGCATGTCTGCAATCAGAGCTAAAAGTAATAGTTCTGTCATCATTTACTCACCCTCATAACATTCCAAACATGATTCGTTCTCTTCCGTGGAACAAAAATGGAAAAATATATTTGGATAATGGAACAATGGAAGCTTAGAAGCACCAAAAAAGGGCAGAAATGCACAAGAACAGTCCATTCCATTGTTGTTATTGTTAACGAAATAAAGGAATAAACCTGTCACTTGTGTGCGTTATGTACAGGTATTCTACAATTTTTTGTGTGGAGAACAGATAAAAATTAAGACGGGTTGTTTGAGACCCAGTGTTTTATGCCACTGACCTTAAACCTGGAGTAACACCTTCTGACAAAATATTTGACCGTTTGTGAAGGGAACATGATATATTTATGCTTGTGAAAGTGTTTCTGTTTCCATGAGCATCCACACTAAGATTCTGACAGTAGGTGTGGAACGAATGAGTAAATGTTCAACAGCTGCAAGAGACTCACATATAAACAAACAGAAATGCACACGTCCACTGGGAAATTACAGGGTAAAATGCTTTAAGCTTAAGTCATCAGCAGGTGTTATTAGAGCTGGAGTGATGAATGAATCATACATTCACCTACACAATACAGTAGGTGATCATTACTTAATGCCAGTGTGCTTTAAATGATGAACTGTGTGGAAGGTGCTAATGTTTTCATGTCAACATCAAACATTTGTTCTCAAAAATGACAAATTGCCTTCACTGATCAACCATTACTTATCTTTGAATATAATATTGAAATAAATCAAATCAAAAAACAATGTTATTATTAATGACATTTTATAATTATTATTTTATTCTTTCAATTGTCAGTTTTTGTGAATATGCATGTATATGCAAATGTGGACAGACAAACTAATAAATAAATAAAATAAACTTTGTAATTTAGGTCCAAAACAGGACATCCAATATATGTGACCTTGAGTGCAGGATCAAAGCAAAACAATTTTCTTTCTCTTTTCCCCCATTAAAATTATTCATGTTTACGGTGACACAACATTGACATACATTTGCATATTTCTAAGAAGCATTCAGATATGGCAAATCAAATTTCAGTTTCATGTACTTGGTATTTCAATCGGAGGGTGTGATTGTCAGCTTCACCTGCGGCTGATCTCATTACACATGCAGGGACATAATCCACCAAGGTGACATGCGGAAGAATTTCAATTACATCTGGAGCAAGCAGATCATCACCTTCATCCACCTGGAGGGGCATATTGCATTATGAATAACCATAAACATACATTAACAATGCGTATTCATTCATATGGGAAACAAGAAATCTGAATAATAGCAATAAAGTGATTTCACGCTTCGGTTTAGAGAACATTCAGCAATAATTTATTTCAGAATCTCAAGAACCACCACATGTCTCATCTGGAAAATTCAGTATCCGTTGCCAACAACACGGTTTTTGAAAAATGTTACTATACAAATTCTTAATAGAAAAAAGAATAAATTAACTGTGGAATTTGGTTATATTTAACCCGCCCAACAATTCCACTTTATTTTTTCTACAACACCATTTTATTGTGTCCGGTTATGTCTGGAAATTAACTCATGAAACATGCTCTATTGTCAAGATGAAGTGAGAAGACAGTTTAGTAACTAACGTCCTTCATTTTGCACGACTGGTATTAAAACTACTGACAACAGTTAGGAAAAGTCTACAGCTAGGAAACCAAAGCAGTAACTGGTCTTCCTGTAGCACCTGAATGTGTTGCTGCTATTTCCCAGCTTAAAGACCCGAAAATAAAATGAATACTGATTTATAAAAATCATTAAACGAATGCTTTTACGATTTCTTTTAAAAGAACCCAGTTTCCACAGTCCTGCCTATAAATGTTCATAAATGTGTTAGTTGTTTTTTTTTAATATATAAAAAATTATGTTTTTGTTATAGAGTACAGGTAGACGAGAGGAGTGAGCTCACATTGGCCTAAAAGGGTACAAGGTCTGAATGACCTCTAAATGAAGGGCTGTTTTTACACCGGGTTTTAGTTTTAACATCAAGATGCATAACACAGTGTGCTGAGCATGCACAAAAATAATCAACAATCAATTTCAGGGCAGATAAAAACGTCTGGTTTACTTATAGGCCCTTCATGGGCCTATAATACACATTTGTAATGACTGCTTATGTTAATGCACAAACTGTTGACTTTTTTGAAGATCTGTCGAGTTGTAACGGCAAAGGGTGTGCTTTTAGCTACCTGTTTCACGTACAATGTTTCGTATCTCGCAGTGTGTAGCAAATGCGGTCTTTAGTGTTATGGCTTGATGTTTCCTCGGTCAGACGATCGAGGCGAGGGGCACACGTGGTTTCGGATCTTGTTGACTGCATGATAAAAGCATGAAACACCCTGTATTATCTGAGCTTGTAGTTTCTTACCGGCTGCTTTTAAAATGAAACACCAGCTTTAATCGCGTCACATTCTGGAATGCTGTTCTCCTGAAAGCCTTTAACAGCTCAGGGAAGAGGTAACGTTATTTTCATTGAAATATTGTGTCGGTGTGCCACGTTGCTTTGTGCTCATCTGACTTTTGATGGTTTCTTAAACAAGAACGTAATGTCATAGTTGTGTTACAGTTAAGTAAAATCCTGAATATTAAGAACAGATACGTAAAAACAGGAAACCCATAAGGCCAGGAGTGTTTGGAGAAGGTTTTTCGTGTGTCTCGTTACTTCACTGATGTCACAACACTATACGCGGGGGTTTGTGACCGTTCATGCAGTGTGGGCATACAGCAGGGCATTGTGGGATGTGCAGTTCAGGCTTAGAGCACCATGGTGGCGAGTTGCCGCTTGCAGCCTGAGTTGCAGTACTTCACAGATCGGTCGTTCAAAGCCGAGGGTCATGCTAAAACCTCTAAGCTAAACGTTTTAAGATTTGTTGTATAGCTATGGCTTCTAAGTTAGCTAATGTTCTGCAAAAATGGACCAGAATCGATGAACTTGAGAATGACAAATCAACATTACGCACAAAGACCACAACGCTTTGAATTTCCTCGGAATGACGTACTTTTGACGTAGTAATCTTGAGCGATATGATATCAGGGCTCATCTTTCAATCCAGAACGGCCTAAGAAAGGCTTCTGCCTTTTTTAAATGCTCTATTGTTATTCACAAAGTATCAAAGTTCACAAACAGTGGGAGGGGCTTATGATGCACTCCGGTCCAATGAGGAGTGGCGTTGTAGGATGAAGGAGGGGCTTGTGGTCACATACTGTTTTTTTTTAACAGAACTGAGAACATAAAGATCTACAAAGATGGTTGACGCCAAAGCAATCCATCGGAATGTTTTTTTGTGCATGAGAGAGAACGACGCCGGCTCTCTGACATCAGTGCAGAGGGACACACACAACAGCAGGGGACGAATGTCTATTTTAGCATGTGTGTGTGCACGAGTGGGGTTCACTTATAGTACAATGCGCATTTGACATCTCTCTAATGCACACTGATCCAGCGATGGATTAAAAACGGAGGGTTTGTGCATACGGAGGAACTGGCAGCCAACTAACTGGGTCGAAGTTGAAAAGTCAGAGTGGGAGGGTCAGACAATGTCAAGCTCAGTTCATTTAGACTCTCGTATTCCCATAGTTCATAAGCACTGTACCGCCGGATATACAGAGAGACAGAGAGGAAGGAGAGGTCGAGGTGGTATTGGCTCCAGCCATAGGTGTTTTCGGATGAGTCGAGGTCCAGACTGTGGTCAGACCTGCCTTCTGAACACTCTTTTAAAGAGAGAGGGATGAGGGATGACGGTTTAGACGAGCGTTCCTGGCTTTGCCTTCTCGTGCCCGTACCACTGTACGTCCACTATCTCAGAGCACAGGGGACTGCTCAGGAAACAACTATCGGAGAATGGCGATCTGCAGATGAGAAGTAGAGGAAAGTGTCAGACATTCTGACATTTCATAGGTATATTTAACAGGCTGTACATTAAATATTACATTAATATTTTACATCTCCTTTAAAATATTTAATAGATTCATTAAAAAATTACATACACTAGTCAACATTTGAAGTGAATCAAAACCTTTCATCAAAGTGATGAAACCTAAAACCAAAATGTGTTCTTGTCTTAGGACAACTTTGATGAACTTTTTTGATCCACTTCAAATGTTGACTACTGTATATATATATATATATATATCTCCTCTCCACCAATAAAGCTGGTGTGTGGTGGGCTTTCTGGCACAATATGGCTGCCGCCGCATCATCCAGGTGGATGCTGCACACTGGTGGTGGATGAGGAGATTTCCCCTCACAATGTAAAGCGCTTTGAGTGCTTAGAAAAGCGCAATATAAATGTAATGAATTATTATATATACAAATATATATATATATATATACACATACATATGTATACATTATATACAAAAGTTTGGTCATACTGCCCATAACAAAGTTTTGCTTCAGTACTCTTTAGTACATTTTTAATGAAATAACACAAATAAAATTTGCATTTTGCAATACAAATTCAGTTACAAGTTAAATTCCAACACAAGAAAATGACACAGTCAGAGAGGTGAAGGAGTGAAAGAGTGAGATACAGAACATGCAGAGAGATAGAGATTGAGAGAGAAAGAGAGAGAGAGAGAGAGAGAGAGAGAGAGAGAGCGAGAGAGAGATTGAGAGAGTGTACCTCTCTACTGGTCAGTGCTTTGGTGAGAGGGAGAACGATCTTCAGTAGGAGAACTTTCAGTCGTATCACTGCCCCGAGAAAACACACATACACATTCAGGCAGAGGTGGGTTAGTGAGACACACACAGAGAGAGAGAGAGAGAGAGAGAGAGAGAGAGATTAGCATTTGTGGGTAGCTGTGATCAGTTAATGTAGAGTGAGTTGTGTAATTTTGACACTGGGGTAGTTCTGTTACACACTATTAAAGTGAACAACACAGACAAAGCATTGGTACAGTTAGGTGGATGTCTAAACCAAGAGAATGTGCTCCAAGTCCCAAACTTTGACCAACATCCTCAAATATGTCTGTTCTTTGAAGTAAATACCCACTGACAAACAAAGCTGTGCAATCTACAGGAAATCCAATTGTGCAATTTTGGAAGGAACCAAGAACAGCACAATGAAAATATGAAGTATATATAAACATTCATGGTCAAAGTTTAGTGCAAGGAAAACCATATCAGCCTAGCCTAAAAGCATACTCACATCTAGAGTGATGCAAATCACTGACAAATATTGCAAGTGATTTTTTTTCCACACAGATCTATTCACATTGACTACAATGCAAACTTAATTATGAGAGAAAAAATCTAACAACTAATTTAAAATGATTTGTCCTTCGGATTAGGCTGAAAAAAAGTGTCACTCATTTTTTTTGTATTATTACATGATTCTGTTTGGTAAGTCCATCTAAGAAACTACAGAGATGCAGTACTTTATCTAACAAGCCACTGGAATACTAGATACTATGTTGTGCTACTGTGAACTAACTACTGATTAGACATAATTAGTTCCTTCTAGAACATCTACATTTCAAGAAAATAATATTGGACTACAAGGCATTTTATATATATATATATATATATATAAATTAGTAAAATTCTAATTGATTCAGTGTCTTACCCGCTCTGCCAGTTGAGTATGTGTTGTGGGCTGCAGGGGGGTGTAGCTGCAGGGTCACTGCAGGGAGTTCCACTCCTCTGACTGTGTGGAGATGCAGCTGAAACGCACAGAGACTCCACTGTAAGACACTAATGCACACAGCTGAACTACAGTCACATATGCTTATACACGTGGTGAACGTGTCGGAGATAAAGCTGACTGCTTACTGCCAACACCCTCTTGAGCTTCTGTAAAAGGTTTGGTGTGATTCTGCCACCCAGAGAGAGGTGATAATGCCCACAACACACAACACACACCCACACCCACACACTGACCAGACCACCCTGACAGCCTCCATACACACACCTCACAGCAATGTACTTAAGTTGACACATAAAATAATAGTCTCTGTCATACACACTAAATCACTGCAGTAGAAAGAATTTATACACAGTAAAGTGAAATGTACAGACCTTACCTAAAGGACACAGCATATGTGAATGAAATGTGAATGTGAAAATGAGGTTGTGAGGGTGAGAATCACAGTTTGCACCATATTTTACCCTAGTGTACCTGGGTGTTGATTAGGGGAAGTTGTGGCCTAATGGTTAGAGAGTCGGAGTCTCGTACCGGCAGGGATTGTAGGTGGGGGGAGTGAATGTACAGCGCTCTCTCCCACCTTCAATACCACGACTGAGGTGCCCTTGAGCAAGGCACCGAACCCTCAACTGCTCCCCGGGCGCCGCAGCAAAAATAGCTGCCCACTGCTCCGGGTGTGTGTTCACGGTGTGTGTGTTCACTGCTGTGTGTGTGCATTTTGGATGGGTTAAATGCAGAGCACTAATTCCAAGTACGGGTCACCATACTTGGCCACATGTCATGTCACGTCACTTTCACTTTTTATTCATAAATCATGGGTTGTGAAAATAAGACAGGACAGTATTACATGTTAAATGAACTTTTTTTTCACAGCCTCAAATTCATCTATCTATCTATCTATCTATGCGACAAAAAAAATTGCCACAATCAGGAACCATGTTTGCATCTAATTTATGATGTTAACTCTGACCTAAGTCTTGCAGGTATCCATATCTTGTTGCATCATTTATATTTGATCTGCTCACCTGGTGACCCCTTCACTAGTGTCCCTATTCGTCCTCCACGGCCATCTGAAGCATTGGAGCTGGTGTGAGTGACGCGGCTGTGTTCCTTTATCGATCCAGATGAGCGCTGGTACCAGCACCGCAGCTCCTCTGACACCGCTGCCCGCCCCCCTCCTCCTCCTCCTCCTCCTTCCCTGCCCAGAGACGGAGTCCTCACAATCTGTGAGCGGGAGGGCGTCAACCTCCCGCTGCCACCACCCGCTTCCCCATCCTCCCCGGAGCCCCACCCCTCCTTATAAAGCCCCCCGGCTGTGTATGAGTTGGAGGTCTTGAACTGTGCCTTGACACTGTAGTGCCCCTCCTGGTCGTTCTCCAGGCTGCGGACAACCACTGCGCTGGGGCTGCTGCCCTCCGTGTACAGCGGGTACTCTTTGATGCGATACTGCGAGGAGGGTTGGCTCTGGCTGTGGAGGTACACACCCTGGTGGCTACCGCACACACCTCCGTGGGTGCTCCCATTGCGGGCTGCCAGGTTGGGCATGCTGCCAGAACTGGACGCGCCTAGGTGTCCGGCAGACTTGTGACGTTGACGCTGCCGGGCTTTGGAGGGCGAGTCCTCAGCCAGCGTACAGTAGTTAGGGTTGGAGGTGGATGAGGGGTAGTAATGTTCTGAACTGGAGTGGCTGGTGCAAGATGAGCAGTCGTCGGGGACAACAGAGCCATTGCTTCCTGTCCTCTGTGGTCCTGACAGAAACAGGTCAGGGCTAAGTCCCGCCTCTGTGTCCACCTCCAAGGGTAGCAGCTTCCCCTGAGACTCCAAACTGGAACTCCGGCCACGGAATGGCTGAGTTAAACTGAGAAAGAATTGAAAACTGAATTTTAGTGGATTATTCAAACATTTTTAATATTTAAATATTATATTTTTAAAACATTTTTTATTTATAATAAATTAATATTTTTATTCAGCAAAGATGCATTACAATGACTGATAATAACTGAGCACCAAATCAGCATATTAGAATGATTTCTGAAGGATCATGCGACACTGAAGACTGGAGTAATGGCTATTAAAAATTCAGCTTTGCCATCACAGGAATAAATCACATTTTAAAATATAAAAAACAGAAAACAATTCTTTTAAATTGTAATAATATTTCACAATTTTACTATATTTTTGTTCAAATAAATGCAGCATTGGTGAACATAAGTGATTTCTTTAAAAAATATTTAAAAAATCTTCCCAAAACAAAACTTTTGACTTGTAGTGTATTTTGAAGAAAGATTACAAACACAGACATTATTTTTCTTTGGACTGAATGTTTTTTTTTTTTTTTATAGTAAATAGGGTCGATTTTGAATTTATGTTGATTTTATGTTTGGTTTTAATTTTATTTTAAATGTAGTTGTAAACAAAAATAAATAAATAAATAAATACATTATATTATATACATATTAATTATATTATTACATAAAATATGAACGAGTTGAAATATAAATCATTCATATAAAAAAGAATGAATTTATTTAGCCTAACAATACAATTATGTAAATAGTATGTTGAAAACAGTGTATATACAGGAATCATGGAGTTAAATTTGATACCTTTTAAGACATTTTTTAAGATTCTTTCCATACATTTGAAGACCTCATCGCCACTCCAAGTTTTAACCGGTTACATTGGCGACACTTTAACTTATATTGATTGTAAGTTAGCACAACTAAACAGCCTAACTTTGTGATAACTCCTTATCAATGCAACATAATTCAGAAGGGGGGGACGAAGCACAAGAGAATTAATTGAGTGACTAACCAATGCAACCCAAGAAACAAGAATTAGACCAATTAACAAAACAACTGACAAAACTTATTGAGGAGGGAAAATAAAGCTCTCCGAGCTAACAGGAAAATGAGTTCACACAGTATATTCAAAAGACGTATTTGTAATATCAACTCTTATAACTGTCTGCAAACCATAGCTATTTTGTGGAACACTTCTCATGACAAACACCTGACTGGTCAGACAGTTTACCTGTGATTACGGAGTGCTTGATTTGATGCAGACTTGACACAGAGTGTCAGTACAGCACCTGATCAAGTCTGAATGATCATGAAAGGTAAAATAACGATCACAACTATTCCATCATTTTAATTGTGCATCCCATGCTAGTAAAAAACAGCCCAAAGTAGTGCAATGACCATGTCCCAAACATAAAAATATGTCACATACATATTTTATGTACAAAAATACATAATTTACAGTCAATGTCATGCACATTGATCATAAACACAGCTCAAAGTCTTCCTTCTAGTGGCCCTCCACAAAATGTTTAGCAGTTTTATTACAGGTAGAATGCAAAATGTTGGAGTACAAGCATTTCAGTCAAATGTAATTTATGCAATATTTCAAACCTTTAACCCACTGGGGAAAATCAACCCATGGCAACAGTTTAAAATCAGCAGTTTAAAATCATTGACAAATATTTTATTTCGTAATGTGTGCTCCCTTTCAAAAGCGATTTAAATAACCCACATATTGATAGCGGTTCCCTGATGCGGAAAAAATTATATACAATATTAGAATGTTATTGAGTGCGGACACAAAAATCGCGGGAGCAGATGGGAGCGGGCGGTAATGGTCAGAAATTCAGCGAGAGTGGGATCAACAAGCCCCGGGCTATCATGTAGCGGTGCAGTCAGTGTGCGACATAACAGATGACGCCAAATCTTGAGGGATTCCATAAATAAACTACACAGAACCCCACTATTCGGACAAATATACATAATGAAAAGCTGCCCTCGACTTAAGATTTTTCTGGTCGACTAGTAGTCGTTCATTTTAAGCATTAGTCGACTATTAGTCGCACGTTTATTAATATACTATTTAAATCATAATAATGAGCCTTTAATTGCCTACATAGCTTAATAAGCGCTCAAGCGCACGCAAAAAAAGCTTGCCACAGTGTACCGGCAGATTTAATAATTATGAATGTGTCAGGGAAAAACAGCAAGGAGACTGCATTAACATTTTAATAATTTATTGATAAACTAGTGCTTTCTGTGTTTTCGGTTTAAGAGATGAAGTTGGCGTCACTGACTTGTCATCTCCGCAGTAGTGATGCGCCTTTATGCATGTTTCATATGGATTACATAATCTGAGAATATTTGTTTTCCATTTGAATTGGTTCATTTAAAAGTATACATTTCACTCTCTATAGATATATTTTTCATGGCTGTAAGGCAAGCATACACTGAGTTTCACGCTCAAGTTCACAGAGACCGAGACGGCAGAAATCGCATCCTGTTTGCTTTCATTATTTTACAAAATCGTGTGAGTGCACACAAATAAACGTAGAGTCTTTACAGATTCAAAAGATGTATTACTATTATCATATGAGCAGAAATGAGGGAGTATTTTAAAAGTGGCCGCAACGGCGCCTCCATCTGTCATGCAGTGAGCGTGCTACTGTTCAGCTTCCACACTCCGCACAGACACTTGAATAGCGCACATTTCTCTAGATTAACATTAGATTGAATGGCCATGTAAAGTTGCTACTACCTACATATTTCAAATGAAAAGCCATATTTGAGGTTGATGAATGATAGGCGAGCGTTTGGATGTCCTGCCTGATGTACTGTATTAACACAGACCAGCCGTTAACGATCTGTTCGTCACGGACTGCGTGACTTCGCCACTTCCTGCTGATTTTTTTTTTCTGCGACTAAGCGACTAATGAAATTTTGGTCGACTAATGACTAGTCAACTATTAGGGGGCAGCCCTACAAAATTGAATACCTTGGAAAATAGCATTTAAGACTTTTAATAGGGCCTTAATTTTCCCTAAATTGATTTATCAACTTTTTAAGACCCCGCGGACACCCTGGAATAAAACCACAGGTGATGTTCTCATGTCGACAGCAGAGGATATTTAAGTGTGTGTGTGTGTGTCCAGCACCTGGCCGAGTGCACATAGCTCCGTGTTCTCAGGTCAGGGGTGGAGGGCATGCTGGACTGGCTGTTCCAGTGAGGGAGGGAGTGCACAGGGCTGTTCTGGAGAGAGTTGCTCCCTCCCGCCTCACAGCTGCCAGTGCTGGGGAACCGCCTGTGACTACTGCAAAAAGAGAAAAGAATAAACATAATTCATTTATTTACATGTGCACCACACTACTCATAAGAATATTTTTTAGACAGGTCTGTACCTGGAGTGTGAGGAGCGTTTCTTCACCCGTTCATAGGGTTCGTCTAATGAGCTTTCGCTCCACATGCGCGGTTTGATCGGGGACTTGTCATAGTCACTGCGTTGGAAATGCAGGTGTCTCAGTCCGTCCAGGGACTGTGGGGGAGGCGGTCGGCTGTGGGACGGGGGTCGGGGAGGGAGACCTTTGTGTGGGGAGGCAGCCGGAGAGAACGTAGGGGTTCCTGTCACCTGGGGGTCGTCTGGAGAACAGAGTGAGAGGATATGAGATAAACATATAATTTAATGTTAAGATGGTGCATGCATACCTGTTTCTTTTACTTTGGGGGACAGAATTGCTAAAAGAAATTATAGAAATTAAGAAAACTAAATGAATGAAAACTAAATTAGAGTCTTAATGTATATTAACTGATTGGATGAGCCACATTCAAAGTTCTTTTAAAAAATACCAATCAGCAAATGAAATATTAATCAGCAAAATTAATGATTAATGAGGAAAATGCCTGTTTTGTATATGTAAACTATATTAATTGGCAAAAGAATAGTTTATGCTGGCTTCATTCTTGTTTGCAACACCCTCTTTTCACAATCCAATTAATTACAGATGAATATAATCAAACCCTGACCTATTTTTTTGTTAATTATTCTGCTTCAATTTGAAACCAGAATACAGATATAAAATTGGTATTTACAGTGGGTACGGAAAGTATTCAGACCCCCTTAAATTATGGTACAAAACTTACCATCATCCAGCACCAGGGCGTCAGACAGTGAGCTGTCCTCTGAGCCAATATTCGCTTCTGCCGAACAAATACAAAGACACTTAAAAGCTAAAACTCACATACACCAACATGTCAAATAAATCTTCGCAACCTGAGCGTGAATACCGAGTGCGTTAAATGAATTTTCGCAGCAGAGGTCACACATAGACACGTTCACACAGTTTTATAGGTCTATGGGGAGGTGCGATTACTCTTGCTCTCAGCATGAAAGACTTTACAGAGGAAACACTTAATGAACTCACAGGAGCACTGCGAAAACATCTACAAATACAATGAACAGAATTCCTCACCCTCTATGATTAGAGATGCACGTTGTGTGGGTTTCTTCCCAGAGCGAACACGGTACTCGTTGATGCCGTTCTCGATGTCTTGCAGCTTCTTCAGAGCATTCAGATATGAAGTCTTCCTCTGTTTCTTCAACTTTTTGCTGCTGATGTGAGGATCGGATGCTAACCGCCGCGCTGCCTCCGTTATCTGGGACTGGATGGCAAATTCCCTTTCCAAACGCTCCAACTCCTCTTCCTAAAAAAACACACAGATGTAAACATACAAAAAACGAGTAAACTGAGCCAAAAAAAGAAAAACACATAATCCTTCCTATCATCATTTGTGAAATTACCAACACACATTGTCAAAATAACAAGACAACTATGGGCGCCAAGTTGTCTAGTTCTCACGCACACATTGAGACAGCTAAGATATTGTGGCCTCTTATCAATGCCTTCGATTAATTACCCAAAATTAACAATCATCAGTCATGTAAAAACACACATACAAAGATGACATTATGACCTCTTGCATAAATCAATTTTCTTCATTTACACAGCTAAGCTCGTTTTTGGGGTTTTGTAATCCAGTTCCTTTGGCTGACACTCAACGCATACACTGCACTATCGCCACTTCCTCTGATCATGCCAGACTGGAGCTATTTATAGACCCCTGCACACATATATGGATATCTAATTGTGGCTTAAAGGGCAGTGTATGAAGAAACAATTGAGCAGCGTTCGCTGTGGTCAGGGGTTCAGAAGTTTTTACAGTACCAACTATAAATCACACTAAAAACAGTCACTGACCTCTCCTTTGGGCAGGATCTTCTGCTCGTCCAGTTTGTAGGCGGTGCCGATTTTGCGTCTGATGGTGGGCGGCTCCTCCCCGGGGTCGAGAGGGTACTCTTTTGGAAGTTTTCCTGTCAGCTCCTGAAACACAACACACTATGTTACACTCTTAATCCAGCTTTTTGTGTGTGTATGAGTGTGTGAGATTAAGATTCTAGTTCTGATCAACACCTTTGAGGGAAGCAAATCCAGGCTTGACTGTTTGCAACATGATCTTTAGGCATCCTAAGGCATTATTCTGAACAAAAGTGTGCTGCTTTCAAAAACTTTAAATCATAAGTCATGTATCATAGATTTTTTTCACTTGATTAAACAGGCTGGGCACATATTTAACAGTAAAACAGGCCAACTACAAGTTTAAGATACTCAACAGTTTTATTCAATATACACATCTGTAATGAAATTGGTTTATGTACTAATATACATAAAGGCAATAAAAAGACTATTGTGCCAATGCTAGTAAAATCTATATATTGAATGACAGGGCGACCCACAGAAGCTACAAGGGTTTACATTGAATTAAATGTCCATAACAGTTTACTATGTGACCAAAATACCAATAATATCCAGAAATTGTAAATGAATTACCAGCTTGTGGTATTGATTGATTGTGAACTGCTTTGAAACTGTAATCGTGTAGAGCGCACAACAGCGCAGTGTTTTGACTTTGAATGTGCAGTGATCAGTCTTTTGAAGTTTAACAATGACATCAAGGCGTATTGTGATTCCTGTTTTTTCATAGAGAAATTTAAGACTTCTAAAGTGATATTTCTTTAAGAGATTTTGTTGTACCATTTAAGATATTTACATTTAAGACAGACTTTGTACCACCTTATATTTGATCAAATTAAATGTAATACTTTTTAAAGACACGTGCGAACCATGTATGATTTAAAACATTCTTTGCACACGAAAAAATTTAATAGTCCTTTTTCTGGCAAAATAGCTTCCTATGCAGACTGCAGACAGCAAATAAGCTCAGGTTTTTTTCAACAGAGCCATTATGCTGAAGTGAGAAGTTGTTTCGATCCTTACCGCTTCTCTGATGCAAATGCTCTTGAGTTCCTCTATTCTCTTTCTCAGCGTCTCCTCCAGAGCTTCCTGTCTGGCCCTCAGAGCCGTCAACATGTCCTTCTTAGCGGTCTGGGAGCTGTCTGACTCTTGAGAGCCTACAAACACACACACACATACATACATACACAAGGTAATATCAAATCTAGGGTTGACATACGTCACATTTGACCAAATATGTATGTGTGCGTGTGACCTAAAGGTCAAAGATCAGAAATGTTTAAAGGTCAAATCAGCACAAGCAGCTCTAGACTTCAGCTTAAACAATCAACTGACCTTCTCGCTTAGCAAGAGGGTGTGTACTTCATCTCTTTCAATGCTATGAAAGGGGCAAAGTGTGTGTGTTTCCGGACAAAATTGAACAAAGGGCCCCAATGGGGCAACATTGTTTAGCAGATACTCCATGTGTATCAGAGCATAAGGCAAAGTTGTGTGTCTGAGATGTTTACAAGGAAGTGAGCTAAATTTTTTGGCAAGATTTGGAAGGATTACATAACAAGTGTGATACCTTAATATCACTACACAATTAGTATTTGTTTACCTGTGGTAGAAATTAGTCAAGGCTATGAATGTGTGTTTTCTCACACTGAAACCATTTAGTATCATGGAAGCTTCCTGCATCTCTGCAGAGGAATGTGATGCATTTGGTGTGTTTGGAAGGGGCTAATGAGTGTGTGTGGGCAGGCAGCTGTCTGGGAATCAGTGAAGGGTCAGCAGTAATAGAGAGAGAATATGACCGGGGTTACTGGCTGTGTCGCTAGTGTCCAGTCAAGCTTTCTATGTGTGTGTGTCTGTTTATTTATATAGCACATTTCATACGCAATGGTAATTCAAAGTGCTTTACATAAAAGAAAAGAAAATAATACAAGGATTTAAAAACTTTTAAAATGATTTAAAAATTTATTTAAAAGGTTTCAAATGAATTTAAAACAGTTAAGAATAGAAAAAGATTATACATACAGTGGCTTGTAGATGTATTTTCAGACATTTAATGAGGATCAGAGGTGGCATGAGTGCAATTCAATCAATAAATTCATGTTAAGATTAATGTTTTAAAAAATGTTGAATATAGAAATATTAAATGATTTAAAGAACTGAAAAGATACTTTAAAAATGAAACTAAATCCGCCAGCAGGTGGCGACAAGTCACTGATTTTATCACTGAATCATTCATTCAAAGGATTCATTCGAACAGCTGATTCATTCAGGAATGAAGCAAGTGACAGTATTTATGAATGGGTAATCATGAATCACTGACTCACTAGATTCGTTTAAAAATGCAGTTCATTCATAAACGAAACACCGCTGTGTTTGAATATTTTCGATGACGAAATAGAGCAAAATCAGACAATAGTGTTATAGTCAGACAATGTAAGTCACTTAATATTAACTTCTTGTCTATTTAACTGTTGTATTGAATCAGTATCACATTTACAAACTCCCTTAAAAATCATTAAAAGCTGTCACTCATCTTAGCTCATCGCAATCTCACATTTCTCTTATGTACACCCTGTCTACACTTTGCTTATGAAAGGATTCATGAGATATAACTGTGATACATTACTCAACGCTACAAAAACACGTAGAAACCTTTGAAGCTCCCCTCAGCGATCACAATCACAAATATGATGAAGATCTGGTCAGTCGCACTGGTGCTCCTAAATATTTTTTCATAGTCTCACGCAGTAGTTTTCAGTCACAAATGCGACTGAAATGGTCGCACTGTAGAGCTCTGTGACTGTTTTCAAGATTGATGATAAGAAGAAATGTTTCTTGAGCACCGAATCCGCATCTTATAATGATTTCTGAAGGATCACGTCACACTGAAGACTGGAGTAATGATGCTGAAAATTCAGTTTTGCCATCACAGGAATAAATGACATTTTAAAATTGAAAAGTTATTTTTAAATTGTAATAATATTTCATAGTATTACTGTTTTTACTGTGTTTTTGATTAAATGCAGCCTTGGTAAAACTTCTTTCAAAAATATAAAAATCTTATGGACTCCAAACTTTGAATGGCAGTGTATTTTGGAATAAAAAAAATATTTAGTGGTATGTAAAATTATTATTATTTTTGGACACACTAAGACCAAAAGTAAATATTCCAGAAACACTCTGAACATACGAGTGAACCAGAGTGGGAATTCTTGTCTCCCAGTTCCTGTGAGTATGTGTGACAGGAGAATTTAGCTGCAAAGAGCTTTTCCACTTCGCCAAGTTTGGATTTGCTGAGTTGCCAAATAAATCCATCATTTTTGCTTCCCAGTGGAAAGCATTCTGCACGGGGATGTGAAGTAAAAGACGTTAAGAAAAAATTAGTAATGGAGACATACACTTGGGCTGGGTGGGGTTCATGGGAACTCCAGAGGGGCAGAACTGTCCTGTGGTGAACCTATGAAGCAAATCTACTGCAAAGAAAGGCATCACACTGCATGACACACAAAAACAGAATAATTCTGCCATTGGAACAGAGCGACATTGTTCAGGAGAACGTCTCTGTGAAAACTCTCTATCCTTTCAGACACTACATATAAAGAGACAGGAGATTTCTGAAGCATCTGAGGGCCTTACAGAGCAATGACACACACATGCACATTTAACTGTACTGTATTTATAACAATACTTTAAACTGACTCTTGTACTTTCATAATAAATGTTCCTGTCCATACTTTGACTGATTCATCATGCATATTATTCTTAAAAATAAGCAAAATGTAATACTGTCTTCTACCTTTTTGTTTTCTGCTTACATAACCCAAACTTCATGAGCAGGGAAAAATAATATAAACCAATAATATTATTGCCTAACATTTACAATACCGCCAGTATAACACCAGTATGCCACCAGTGGATGAAATGAAGGTCTTACATTATTTCAGACTGAAAAGCAAGTTTTTTTTAAAGGTGCCATAGAATGGAAAACTGTATTTACCTTGGCATAGTTGAATAATAACAGTTCTGTACATGGAAATTACATACCGTGAGCCTCAAACACCATTGTTTCCTCCTTCTTATGTAAATCTTGTGCATTCAAAAGACCACTGACGAATAGGCGAATCAGAACATAACACCGACTGTGACGTTACAGTCGGGATCACTAATATGTACGCCCCAACATTTGCATATACCCGCCCATGTTCGAGGCCAGCTGGACCTGCACAGCCAAATCATCAGAAGTTCTGCAGGTATTGTGAAGAAACAAGCGAGGATAATAGCGAAAATGGCAGATCATGGAAAATAAATGTTATGTTCCAGGTTGTGCAGGGGACGTGATGTGCAGGGATGGGTTGGTGTCTGTATTCAGAAAGGCACGGAAACGATTGCATATCTCGAAAGTGAAAGTAAAACGATCGTGCATATTAATAGCGGCTCCCTGATGTCCGCATTTTATATACAGTATAATTACCCAACGACTTAACTGCGAGAGAAAGTATTGAAATAAATGTTTTCCCTGTGTTTCCTTCCTTCTGTGTGAGCTACTGAAATGAGTTGCACTGTGAAACAGCCAATCAGAGCAGGGCTCAACATTGAGCCTCACTACGAAACAGCCAATCAGAGCAGAGCTCAACATTATTATTCATGACCCTTCCAAATAAGGTAAAAACAGACCATTTCATTCTAGGGACAAATCCTAGGGTTGTAAATGAACATGTAAAACCGTTTCTCGAGATTTTTTGCCCTTATCAAAGCCACATACCTTCTATGTAGATATCAGAGAACAATTTAAAATATTGTATCAATGCATTTTATGGCACCTTTAAATATTTTTGGGGGGCTTTTATGCCTTTTTTTATTAGATAGGACAGTTGAGAGCTGACAGGAAAGTATTGGGTGGAGAGAGGGGGGCGGGATCGGAAAAGGACCTAGAGACGGGAATCTAACTCGGGTCGCCGTGAGCACAATTGTGCTATACGTCAACGCAATAACCACTAGGCTATCAGTGCCGACAAGACTGAAAAGCAAGTTTAAAGTCAATGTAAAAGCAAAATTAATTTTGTTTGTTTACTTAATGCCTTGTCTGGGCTTATTGTGCACAATTCATGCATGCTTTTCAAAAAAAGAAGAAAAAAAAACTTCTAAATTACTTCCTCCTTGCTTTGCTTCTGAAGCAACATTCCTTGTCAGATGACATAACTGAGCCTCAACTCTACAGTCCTACTCTACAGTTTCTCTCTATGAATAACCAAACTCATTCGGAAATGCTTCAGATCACAAAGTAAAATGGTTTGCAAATGCTGGTTCATTTTCATGCTGTATAACCAAAGCAAACAACTCCAAAATGCAGTGACTGTCCAAGCCTCCACTATGATCTAATCTCTCATGTGTGGTCAGTGATTAAGAGGCTGAAGACACATGGGTCAGATGAAAGGGAGATCATATGACTGACACCAGAGGAGTCCTGCTACGAGCACATTTAATTCATGATACCTGACACCACGGCAGGAGTCCAAAACCAGCATCAAGACAAGCTATTCTCACTCTCACCTCGTAGAAAATTTACACACATGCCCACACCCCAAAACTCCCAGTGTATGACATCATCACCATGAGATCACAAACACTGGATTCACACACACATAACAGGACAGAGTGTTTGAAGCCAAGTGCACACTACAAGACCGAAACTTGTCTGCCTTGTTTTAAGTTCCTTTACAACCGGCCCCACATCATTGCCGACTCACCATTAACACTATAGTTGCAGATGCAATGCTAAATTTCTACAGAGCCCTTAAAGGGACATGGGAGGAAAAAATATATTTCAATGTTTTTGCGTCCTCTTCACAAAAGTTCTGTGAGCAAAAACATAAGTTTGCTAGGGAAACGCAATAGCTTTGCTCCCCACCAAAAAAAAAAACTTGTTAGAAAACATTTGCAAGAGAATGCAAAATTTTCTCTGGGGAACAATCGTGTTGTGAGAGAACACAATGTTTTGCGAGTGAACGAACAATTTCTCGGGAATACAATACTGTTGCAAAAGAATGCAAATGTTTTGCACAAAATTTCTCGATGGACTGTGAGTAAATGCAAAGTTTCTCGGGGCAACACAATATTGTTGCACAAATATTTGAGAGCGAATGCAAAGTTCATCAGGAAACGCAATACTTTTGCAAGAGAACGCACATTTTTCCTCACATCTCATAATTTCCCCCTAATGTCCCCTAAGTAGCTCCAAAAATTTAAAACTACGAACACTTTATAATCAGGACGTAATTTCCGGATGATAGCTGTAAACAGGAAGAAAGTGATCTTGTAATCGCACCTGTTTTGTGTTATTGTGTGTGCGCGTGTTCTGACCTGAGGACAACAGGCTTCCGCTGCTGCCGCTGATGATTTTGCCTTTGCTGCCCATGTTGGCCAGTTTGGAGGTCTTGAGGGTTCCTGTTTCTGTCAGGTCTATGGCTATCTCATTCAGACTGCGTGCTGCGTGGATCTTACTCTAAAAGACAGAGAGAGAGTGAATGTGCTTGCCAGCTGTGTTGAGTGTGTCAGAATTTTCCAAGAGACGAACAAGTGTAACAGAATCCTTGAGCAAAATCAGAGACAGATAGTTATGTGTGTGTGTGTAAGTGTATGTGGCCCTGAGAATTGAAGAGAGATGGTTGTCTAGACGGTGAGACAGTTAGAGGTAGACCACAGAAACACACAGGAAAGTCGATGTAGTAAGAGCGAGGTTATAGGTGTACACACATACACACACACACACATTGATACAAGAAACACATTTGAAGACAGATCCGAAAACAAACGCACACTCACCTTGCTCTGTTTGCGGTCCAGGTAGAACTGGTGTTGACTGATGGCCATGGCCCAGATGGATTTGATGAGGGTGGGACAGGCGTACCATGTGTGCACGGCGATGCCACTGTGACCAAACGTCCTCCGCGTTACCGACGCCCTACAGTTGAAGCAAACACAAACCGACTTTATATTCACTGAATTTTATGACATTATCAGTGTAGAAACAAATGTCAAAACGTTAATTACTTATATTTTAACAGACGCACACCATCTTTGTGTTTGTCATTTCAATAAATACACAGTCAAAAATTTTTACCTCCTCTACATTGGAGGAACCACATCCAAAGACACATAAAAACAGCCAATAAACAGACCTGTGACCATGTTATGTTGCTTGGCTAGTTAAGCTAATGCTAAGGTAAAGCTTACTGATGCTTTTAAGATTTTAACTGATTTGTTTTGCAAATTCAACAACATCTCATCTACTGTGCTAGCTAACTAGATAACATTTTTGCTTCACTGTAAATTTGCAAATATCTTCCAATCACTACCATCTAAAAGTTTGGGATCAGTAAGGTTTTTAATGTTTTTGAAAGAAGTTTCTTATGCTCACCTATGCTGCATTTATTTGACCAAAAATACAGTAAAAACAGTAATATTGTGGAATATTGTTATTGTAATATAAAATTTTCTTTTTTAACATTTTAAAATTTAATTAATTCCTTTGATAACAAAGCTGAATTTTCAGCATCATTACTCCAGCCTTCATCCAAATTGTTGGACAATTGTGTATACTTAGATACTACTAGAGACATAAAAATTCACACACACAAATAAATACTAAAATGCATTTAAATTCTATTGTATAAAATATTAGCCATCAGTATGACATATATTTATGTGGGAGAAATGAAATGTGAACTGGTGTTGGCACATAATACTCCCGACAGCTCTGCAATGTATCGGCTTAACATACCACACACAGCGCAGCCCACAAAGACACACACACCATTTACACTGTGGTCAAACCCAGCGCACGTGTGTGTCCTGTGACGGGCTTTATAAAATCCTCCAGGACTCTCCACTAGAACGAAGATAAACAGCAGACCCTCGTGTTCTGACTCTTATCAAAACTATATTAGCGTATGTGCGTGTGTTGCATTGACTTCAACTGAATGACAGTGAACTTAACAAGAAGAAAAATACATCATAGTCCCTCATGCGGCAAAATAAACAGATTGTTTCATCTTCCTAAATTGTTTTGCTTTTCCTCAGCATTTCTGTGAACTCCCTCCGTGTTCTCCTCGTTTCTGGGCTGTCGTGGTGGTTGTTTGAACAGCGTGAATGAGGCGGTTTATCTGTCAGCATCTGAGGCAGCGTGTGCTGCTGCTTTTGGCAGCGTCTGCTCACCTAAAGAGACTAACCAGCCCTCGGCACGTACTGATGATGTCATGAGGGCCTGATTAAACCTTAAACACATCTTAAGATTGACAGAGAGAACGTCAGAACAAACTGAAGATCCGAAACAATCAAAGTTTTGACAGAATGAAAGAGAGAAGCGGAGAACCGAGATTAAACTCAAACCACATCTCAATCTCTACAGATAGACAGACAATACGAGGAGGCTATGTTTTTGTTCATTTGTTGCAGCTGTACTTCTGCCATCTTCTCCACAGGACACAGGAAGTCAGAGATTTCAATCCAATAACAGATAGCTTAGCTTGTGGACGGAAACCAACCAGATGCAACTACGAACATTTACCAATGAAAATAAAAAATATATATTTTCAGGAACAGGACACTAAAATGGGTTTTCCTGACAAAGCCTGATATATTTTCAAGATTAAACAAAACTAAGCTTGTATAACTGATGTGTAGATGCTGTATAAAGATGTTCCTCTAGTCAAATTACACCAAAAACGATTCATATTCTACTCTTGTTGCTAGTAAATAATCCAATGTAAAGCACAGTACGTCATGCCACTTTACTTCTAAGCAATTCAAATTATTTCCACACTTTGATCCAAAAGAATCAAAGGACAAAAACATACACAGCTGAGATCTTTCAAAAGTTTCATGAGATCTAAAAAAAACTGCTGCTGAGATGTAGTGAAAGTGGTGCCCACAACATGTCCTGTCAGTGTATTTGACAGATTGTTTGTAAGCCTATACAATTCATGACCTGTGAGTTTGAGTGAACACGTGTAGGCTGTAATATAGATTTACCTTCTCGGATCATGGACTTCCACAGAGAACTTCTTCTCCCTGAAGTACAGATTCTCCAACTGTCTCCATTGGAACACCTGCAGAGATGAGAGAACGTTTTTACAACATTCCCAAAACTTCAATCAAACATTCCACGGATGGTGCTCCAACGACTGTAAACTCCTTCCAGATCAGAAAACTTCAGGAAAAGGCTCTAAAAGAAAATCCAGAAGTAAAGTCCAAGCCAAGATATTTTACTTTTCTGTGCACTTTTGTGCTTATGGTGAGTGAGAGTGAGTAAAATCCTTCTTAAGCACAGGGGAACAATGAGTCCTTCTCTGTATGTGTAGAAAGAGAGAGACTGTTTGGATCAAGAGCGATGGAGAGAGCGAGCAAGCAAGAGTGGGAGGAGTCAGCCCCTTTCCAAGCCTCTCCTCCCTCTGGGACACACACTTCCTGTGTGGGCGGGGTTTATGGAGAATGTTCAGAGTGATGTGTTCGTGTGTGTGCTGTAGTAACCCCTCAAAACTCTTAAACTCTTTTCTTTTCTTTCGTTAAAAACTTTTCCCCTCATTCACTCAAGAAACCTGGTTCTGGTTCTCATTACACACAATCACGCACACACACACACGGCTGTCTGCGGTACACACATTGGACTCCTGGAGCCATCAGCTGCACAGACACAAAGAAAACACAATAGAAATAGAGAGTGGTGGAGAAAGTGGTATGAATATATGAAGAGTTTGGTTCCGAAACACAATAAACGCCATTTAAAAAAAAAATTGAGTTCCCGCCAAAATCAGTATTGTATCTGGTCGGTATTGAAAAGTAAATTTTTACTTCTATGCAAAATGCGATATCCGCCGTGTTATTCCGTCATGTTTTCTCCCTATCTTTCCAAAGCGTGACAAACGCCAGTCTCCCTTCTCTGCAGAATGCGATACATCCGCTCAACCAATCACAGGGCACCATTCCACGCATTGCAAACAGTAACTGACAAGCTACACAATATCGCGTTCATAATCGCAGATGAATCGTCTTCGATTATGAACGCGATATTGTGTAGCTTGTCAGTGATCTACGGGTCTGTGTATTAAATGCCGCTTCATCTGAAAGCACGTGATGGAGATTAACTACTAATCACAGAACTGGCTTTACTGACGAGATGCGCATGATAATCACATGCGATTTATCGTGCAGCCCTAAAAAATGAATAATTTTGACGGCATTGATGAACCTGTGGTAGTTTCTGTGGTGGGGAAGAAACGTAAGCTATTAATAAGATTAGTACTGACCAAATTCAGAGGCTGTCATATGTGGATCAACTTACTTTGTTGTGCACTTTCAACAGTTTCAATATGAAAAATAACTTTTATATTGATTCAATGGATTTATTGGATTTTGGGGGAAAAAAGAATCAGTTTTTATAATAAATCTTTGAAAATCAAAATGTGGATTTAAATTTTTAATGTTATTATAACCTAAAGATGCAATGTGAAAGTTTAAAACAGAAAATAGTGGTTTTCATCTTGCCAATTTCCTTAGTAAAGAAAACACATTTTTACTCAAATTAATCTAAATGGATTTATAGCGTTTTGGAACCAAACTCTTCATATACTGTACATTTGCTGAAACAGTTTCATTTAATCAAAAAAAGAGCCTATACACTCTTTTCAAAGTATATAAGAGGTATATACAATCTAAACTATCCATAATTGTTAACAGTCATTAAATGTACTTTGTATATAAGCATTCCTTAGCAAAGACCTTGATGTAAGAAAAAAAGTAGAAAATAAAGGAAAAGAGAAATGAAAAAATGATGGAAGAGAGTGGAGAGAGAAGGGGAGGGGGCTGGCTTGAAGAGCTCAAGAATTTTAAGAGCCTGGGAAAACAATGGACAGATCAAGTAAGAGGGGAGGGAAGGAACATAGTTACACACACACACACACACACACAACTATTTCCACATATATCACTAGGATTGGGAATTAAGAACTGTTTCTTATTCAGAACTGGTTCCATTTTTTTAAATATACTGGAATCAAATGACTTTCACTGCATTTGTTTCCGATAACAGTCCTTTAACATCTGCAACATTCCACTGATGCAGATAACATACTGCATTAAAATAGTCTTCCTGTATGTCTACTAAATCTACAATTTTAGATAAAACGAGATTACAATATGAATTGCAATATAAATCAATGAAATGAAATGAGAGAGAAAGACAAGTTGATGAACAAAATAGTACACAAGAATCACAAGAATACAGATTTGACAACTACAATGTGAAAACAAATGACTCTTTCTTGGGTCTAATGATACATATAACTAAAATAACACTTATACACATAGTAATAAAATTAGTAGAAATAAAAGTAATAAATAACATTAAAATATGTTTCCAAAGATAGTGTTTTGTTTAGTATATTGTTCTTTAGAAGTACTAAATTAATTGTTAATTCAATTCAAATTTATTTATAAGTACTTTAAAAACCACAGTATATACCAAAGTGCTGTACTATTAAAAGACTAATTAATATAAAACAAAGGGCAATTCAATCATTTAGTGGAAATGGAAGTAGAATAGTTAAATTCCTTGTGTTTTCCGTCCCAAAATATCATAGATACAGTGCAACTGAACAGCACAGAGATTTTGATGGCGTGAATGTTTCTTGGTGTTTATGAGAGGCTTTGATGGTCTCATGGGACCAAGAACAAACTTGACCCTTAACACTTTCAAAACAACTTTCATTATGGAGATACAAATCGAGAGGGAGAGGAAAAAGAAAGTGAGGGAGGCTACAATGTTCCACGAAATCGAAACACTCTGTAGCGTGGTGCAGTTATAAGAGCCAATGAGGCATGGAGCATTAACCACACTAGAGTATTTTGGGCACAGTGAGGTGGAACTGGGGACTTCAGCTATTGTTCAGGATTGAAACAATCTCAGCTGAAAGTGTGTGTGATTTTGAGGCGTGCAGTCACGAGAGGCTGTAAGAGAGAAAAGACATTTCAAAGGGGGCCCATGTGCCCAGTGATGTGCTGAATCCTGGTTAGTTCCAGCACATATTTCACTGACAGCTGAACCGTGTTCTAGTCCTCATGTTGTTTGGTTATTTAGATCTGTGGAAACAGGGTTAAATCTGGTTCTGGACTTCAAAGGATTTTAATGAAGGCTCAAAACACATGCCTGTGTCTGAAAACCCCACCTCTGTTCTGATGCAGTTGATTCCAGTAAAGTTTAGCATGGAGTTCAACTAAAAACTCAGAAACAAAAGCATGCAAGCACAACACAAGCGTTGAGTGAAATAGTCTATTCTTAATTAGATGGTACCATTTTCCTTTTTTATTTTTCATTAAAATAGATGTACACTACTGTTCAAAAGTGTGAAAGGGGTATGACTTTTTTTTTTTATAGGCTTATCCTTTTTGGCTTTTTGAATTTTAGTCAGTGTGTAGTGTGTATGTTTGGGCATAAAAAAGACCTACAAAATTACAAATCTCAAAGTCCACTCCAAAGAGAGATATTTCGTTTTTAAAAAATCCCTTTTCAAGAACTACAACGTACGGCTCGTTTGGACTACAGAGTTGTTTTCTGGGGTTTTTGTGATGTCACAAAAGCGGCCCATTAGAATATAATTAAAATAAATCCCGCCTATGGCAATTTGAATGGCTGGGGGGTGGGGAGGGGCGAGGTCGTGGTTAGAACGCTTGGTTGAGTGCATCAGACAAGACGACGATGAAGAAGAAGTGCTGCTGTAATGTCAAGTTTTCACAAGTTATAACACATGCACCTGAATAATTATGTATGTAAATATGTATGTTACAAATATGAAAACATTTTTATAAATTACTGACAGTACAATACTGGACAATGATGTAATCTGCAGAATTTACACTTCAATTATGAGACTATAGTGTTTCTCATACACTGATTTATTTGTGGCACCCGCCACAAATAGATTTTCCAAAAGGCTTTGACTTCATTGAATAAACATGAGCACTGCACGTTTCAAAATCGAAACCCGGTGCGGGTGTTTTTATATCACTGTATTTCTGAAGCAAATCAACTGTCTTCAGAAAATTTTGGATGTCACTTTCATTTATTCCTGCATGTAATGTCTGATAATTTTTCAATTCAATTCAATTCAAGTTTATTTATATAGCGCTTTTCACGATACAAATCATTGCAAAGCAACTTTACAGCAAATTAAGTTTCTACAATATTTAGTGGTAGCTTATCAGTGGTGACTGTCAGTCAATGTACATATGGCAGAAATGTACGGAAAAATAAATTAAAGACGTAATCAAACAGACGATGAACACTATTAACAGCAATTATTATATGATGCAATCAAACTTCTAGCAAAATGTGGTAGTTCTGTAAGTTGATAAAGCAGCGTTTGTGAGCAGAGCACTGCTTTGTGTAAAGCCGTTAAAGGGGAAACCTCGATCTCTACCACTCCTTCTGGCAGAGAATGAATTTACATATATATGGCGCCAAAAATAGAGTGTAAGTCTGTGGGAAACATTGGACTATGGTATAAATAAATTCAACTGTATAACAGTTTTTATAACAGTTGATACTAACTTTTCAATCTGCTATGTTACTGACTGTACTGACAAACTATGCTGACACACCATGTCTACACTGGACGTGACAAAGCGACCATTGAAAATCATTTGTACTTTGTGTCAGTACGTCATAAATAGAACGAGGCATCAGTTTACTGTCAGGATTTGTCGTGTCGCGTCGTGCCGCATCCAGTGTAGACAGCATCACTGATTATAATGGGTTCTATTGTATTTTGTCATGCCGCACCGTGCCGCTCGCGTCCGGTGTAGACACCCAGTTAGGAAATGTGATGTGACCGATGTGATAAGCATGAGTTCTGGGCCGTCGCGTGGCCGGTATAAACACAAGCATTGACTGAGTGGCCGCAATCAGCCGGTATAAACACAAGCATTGACTGAGTGGCCGCAATCAGCTCCGGTGGCTGTGGAGCCGTATGCGCCGCAGACACGTGCAGTGGTGCACAGATTAGCTCTAACGTCACCGAATCTGCCTAAAAATTAACCATCCATTCATCATATCATCATGCAAAACTAAGAATTAGAATCATTGTTATGTGACGATCAAATATAGGTGCGGTGGGTGGCGGACGGATAATTTATTTGAAGTAGCGGACTCGGGTGAAGTTTGAGCTCATCCGCGCATTCTCTACACTGACCTGAGTCGCCAGTAGCAAACAATGGAGTGCAGACAAACTAAGTAATTACACAATTTAGAAGCATTTCATCTGTGTTATATGTTCTGTAAACATTTTTTTTCATATCGGCGGCATATTCGCCGATAAGATATATCTGCGAAAGGCTCATATCGGCAAAACGATATATCAGTCGGGCCCTAAAATAAATAAATAAAATCTTTCAGTGCATTCTGGGATTGCCTAATCTGCCAATAATACATGCAATGCTGCTTTTGGCTGAAATTAGCATAATTATTTTTTCTGCTATTTAAAACTTTTTTAAATTGACTTTTAATTGAGACCATGATGCCTTATAATCTTGCATTTATAGACAGTTAACCAGGTTTTAGAAGAGCTAACCACTTATTAAAACATATTCCTATCTAGAGTTCAAGCACAAAGCTAAAGATCACTAAAGACCAAAACCTGCTTATTCAGAAAATTTCAATATAAGGGAGTTTAGATTTTAAGGAGTTTCAGTGTAAATGTCATAGGCGTTTCGTCACTATGACTATTCACTGCAGTTGCTTTTATTATAACGCACAACGCCCACCCTGCAGTCTGTCTGTACATAGAATAATACAACAAACCCCCACCCCTTTTTCTCACAAAGACATGCAGAGAGTACAGGAAGACTGTGTGTGTGGCATGGTATTTACTTAGCCGGAGCTATAACGAGCGCTTATGAGAAAAGACAGAGCATTGGAAAGGTCAAAGGTCACTAGCAGCAGACAGGATGAAAACAATCACAGGTGCCTCAAGGGCTGCAATCCCATGATTCATAGCTATAACGTCACATCTGTCTAGAAGGGCAGCTATAAATTTTTTTTAGATTGCTATGCTGTTTGTATGTTTTACAAGGCAAGAATCTTTCAGTTAGTAGAGCTAATGAGTTGATCCAAACCAATCAGAAACAGCCGCACACATGCCAATTTTTGGGGAGTGGTCCCAGATTCATCAGACGCACTAATGTTTCCAGTATGTTTTGTGTTGTCAGGGCGACAGTAATCCTGCGGGTGTCTGCTGCTGGGTTTCCTGTTGTGGGTTTTGGAGTCAGCGAGGCTGCGGAGGGAGTTTAGGTAGAGGACAATAGCTCTTGAGAAACACATGCACCCCAATTCATGATGAAACCACAAATGCTTTTATTATAACGCACAACGCCCACCCTGCAGTCTGTCTGTACATAGAATAATACAACAAACCCCCACCCCTTTTTCTCACAAAGACATGCAGAGAGTACAGGAAGACTGTGTGTGTGGCATGGTATTTACTTAGCCGGAGCTATAACGAGCGCTTATGAGAAAAGACAGAGCATTGGAAAGGTCAAAGGTCGCTAGCAGCAGACAGGATGAAAACAATCACAGGTGCCTCAAGGGCTGCAATCCCATGATTCATAGCTATAACGTCACATCTGTCTAGAAGGGCAGCTATAAATTTTTTTTAGATTGCTATGCTGTTTGTATGTTTTACAAGACAAGAATCTTTCAGTTAGTAGAGCTAATGAGTTGATCCAAACCAATCAGAAACAGCCGCACACATGCCAATTTTTGGGGAGTGGTCCCAGATTCATCAGACGCACTAATGTTTCCAGTATGTTTTGTGTTGTCAGGGCGACAGTAATCCTGCGGGTGTCTGCTGCTGGGTTTCCTGTTGTGGGTTTTGGAGTCAGCGAGGCTGCGGAGGGAGTTTAGGTAGAGGACAATAGCTCTTGAGAAACACATGCACCCCAATTCATGATGAAACCACAAATGTACTCGTCACACCTCTGTGAAACTTTACACACACACTTTGGCACAAATGCTCTGTGGTTTCTCATTAGGAGAGGGTTTAAATTAGTTTAAAACTCATTAAACAAACCCAACCACTCACTAACCAAGTCTGCAACTTTTAGTGTGTGGCATATTTAACAGTATATCCCACAGTCTCTCACAAACACTGCCTGCAGATGGAAGAACAGCCACAAACCATTAGCGCATGTGAGTTTATCATCAAAACATTAAAACGTGCATATGTGGAGGCAAACTGTGTAATGAGAACATTAGTGGCAATGGCCCATATGAAATGCAGATCAGTGGAAAGTTGCAGCCTGGCATTTGAATGCAGGGTTAGCTGTCTGATTGTTCTCTGTGATTAAAATAATAGTTCACACAAGACTGAACATATTGTCATCATTTACTCACTCTAGTGCCATTTCTTATTACCATTTCATTTTTTTCTCCTCTATACAATGAAAGTCAGTGGGGTCCAATGTTGTTGCACTGTATCATCAAAAATAGTTTAAACATTCTTTAAACTATATTATTTTGCATTCTGCAGTAGAAAAATAAGCATTGCCGGTTTGGATCATCAGGGTGAGAAAATGATGTTAATTTTTGGTTGAACTATCCTATTTAAACTATTTAAATTGTCATCCAGGTTTAGGTGGATTTGTCAGTAGAGTTATAATTTTGTTTTGTTTGCATCTGTGGCGTATTTGCAGACGCGTCTGTTCTTCTCGCTGGTTTCTCTTCCCTCCATTCTGAGCTGCCCTTTGCTGAGTCGTTTAATTTCAACTCTCGTTTTCTGTAACAGATCCTTCTCTGTAAATAGGCCTGAGTTCGGCTTTTCGCTTGGCTGGATGTTCTGCTTTGAACACTATTTTTAGCTTGCGGTTTTGGGAAAGGTTTTTCTGTTCCTCACCACAGGCTGAAGTTTTTGCCTGTCCTTTGGAGAGAACTTAAACATGGGTATGTGCTGTGAGAATGGAAAACCAAAACCAGCGGGACACACACCTGAAGTAAAGTCATTCCGACAGCAAGCGTTTCTTCTGACAGACAGATTTGTAGCATTTCAGTTACCTGGTGTCACTGATCGTCTGTCTGGAAGTTTGAGAGTCTCTGTCTAAAGTTACAAAAAAACGCTATGGGGTCAGACCGCCAGAGGTCATGACCTATCTGAGGTCACCACACCCAAGTGTCAGACGGTCAGACTTCTCTTGGCTGACATCATGAGGTTAAGCAAAGGTGACCAGGTGATGAACACATAGTTTCAAAACACAGCATAAGGGAAACTGATACGATTTGATGCGATTTAAATTTTTCCTTTCTCTTTGGAGTGTTACAAGCTCTTGGTGCATAAAGAAGATCTGTAAAGTTGCAAAGACTAAAGTCTCAAATCCAAAGAGATATTCTTTATAAAAGTTCAGAGTCAGCCACACCTACCTAAAACGGCTCGTTCTAACACGCCCCCACATATCTACCTCACTATGTGGGAAGATTTGCATAACGCCGCCCAAATGTTCACGCAAAGGAAGAAGGCGTAACTTTTATTCTCACTCTAGTATTGTTGATGCTGCTGCCATGTCATGAAGGTGCTGTGTGCTTCGTTGTGAAAGCGAAACTACTTTGTTTGGTCTTCCAAAAGAGGACGATATCTGCTTCGCCATGCCTAGAGTTGATCTGTGCTGGTCGCTGAGGGAATACATCAACCGTTCTCGACCACGCCGCCTCAGCTCACTCTATCCTTTTATTTACTTTTATCTATATAAAAAGACAGTATAAGTCATTATAATCAGTAATTATGTCCCCACTGGATACAACAAATGCCTCGTTTGTAATGGGCTTTAATGTTTTTGTCTCGTCGCTCCGGCCGGACACGGCATCAACAGTATGTGAGGGGCGTAACATTTCCGTCTCACGCTTGAGGTATTCGGCCAATCACAACGCATTGGATAGCTTGCCAATCACAGCACACCTCACTTTTTCAGACCGATGAGCTTTGTAAAAATTGACGCGTTTCAAAAAGGCGGGGCATAGAGGAGAAACAATAATGTACAGTATGTGGAAAATAATGTGTTTTTTTTTACTTTAAACCACATAAACACATTTCATTACACCAAATACACAAAATAATGTTCTTTTTAGCTGCATCATATGACCCCTTTAAGAAGTGACTGGTTCTGGGTGGCTGCCTAAGTCAAAAAAGACTAATTTGTCCATTTTATCGCCTGACAAGTAAGTCTGACCACTCAGAAAAGTAATGGCACACCTCTTCTCAACAAGTGGAATGATTTAAGGTCTCGTTTCACTTGTTCCACTGGTGAGGGATGAATTTTGCCAGGCACTACTAATTACCATCAGGGAGGTAAAACTATTATGGGATGACCAAGATGAAGAGATAAAAAAGAAGTCAAACTGTAGTAAGTCCACAGAGGAAAGACAGTCTTACCTTTCTTGGTTTGACTTTGTCCTGGTAGTCATATTGAAAAATGCCTTTATAACTCAAACCCAGCCACCACGGGATACCCTGCTTATCCTGAGAGCAAGAGTGAGAAAAAAAGAGCATTAATGCACGCACACACACATGCCGGTAAACAGAGAAGTGTCAGCTCATGGTTGATGACAGCACGATTATCTTAAACACACTGAGTCTTAAGCATCCTTTAACACTTAAGTCAAGAGCTGATACTAGGGGTGCTCCGATTGATCGGTTACCAATCACTATCAGCCGATAATCGCTTTGGGATTATTGATCGGCGGTCTCTAAAAAGGCAGATCTCAAAAAAACGATCTCAAGCTACTAACGCGCCTGCCGTGAAAAGGTTTGGCACGACATGCAGCGGCACCGTCTCAGTCTCTGTCCGGTGCAGGTGAAATAATTATAATGCTGAAGGTGAGGTACTCCTTTATATTTCTTAATTAAATAGCTTATAAAGTAATTTGAAAACCTTGTGTGAGACGTAATTTCTCAAACAGCGTGAGTGAATCACCGCGCGCGCTCTCTCTCAAAATACGCAAATGTCTTCAAATCACCACATCGCGTCTGCATTATAAGCGAGCTGCACGCTGCACAGTTGACACAGGAATTGTCACTTGCACAATTGAGGCAGTGTCACATCGTCACTAAAGTTTATAAATTGCATTACTTTTTAATTCTTGCCAGCAGCGCTCGCACGGTCTCCTCATGCACACTCGCAGCGCACACACATAATGTCAGGTTCACATTACTCCGTTTGCAGTGCGAATTTGGTGCATATTTTTTCCGCTCTCATGGTAACAGATTAATAAAGCGTGCAAACTGCACACGGTTGGTGTCCGGCAGTGCGTTCCACGAGCGGTGCATCTGCAGCAGTGCAGAGATCGTTTCCGCACCGAGTCCATTTTTGCTGCACTGCAAGCGCTGAATTAAAGTAACAGCACATTTTTTCGCAGTAAATATGAACATGGATTGACACGAAAATGTAGTAATTACACCATAAATGCATATTATTAAAGTCTACTGTGTTTCACAGTCAACACATATGGCTTTTTGGATAGGTTTAAAGGGAAAGAACACTTTTAGATAAACAAGGCAATAATAGATGGCACTCATAGAGGTAGGAAAACAAAGTTATTTATGAACCGCAGGATTGCTTGTAATAAAGATTTCAATGAAAAAGGAAGTTTGTGATAACGTAAGAAAAGTAGTTTAAATGTTTTGCCACTTGCTTGAGCGACTTAATATATAAATCTAGAAGTAAATGCAAAAGTAAAAAGCATTGAATAATGTGTTGCTTATATTTATTGTGTTTAAACATGTCTGTGAAAGACTGTATTACTGTACTGTGTAAAAAAAGAATTGCAATGCTGAAAAAGCACTTTCAGTGACAGTGTTTGGATTTGAAATCAAAATAATGGATAAATGTTGTGTCTGTGGTAAACAGCCACGAATCAGTAGTGGACTCGTGTGTGAAAGCACAGTCCGTGCTGCTTCCCCTCTCACAAAAGGGGAATTCCCCCCATTTTCAAAAATGAAATTCAGGCCCTGAATAAATGTCTAAAAATCCTGATTGGAGTATCACTATAAATAGTTATATATGATAAAAAGGCTTTAAAAAGATCGGTATCGGTGTTAGGTATCGGCAAATACTGCTTTCTGTGATCGGCCTGAAAAATCCTGATCAGAGCACCCCTAGCTGATACTATAGGTCGTGAGAATGTGTGTGTGTGTGTGTGTGTATTTGTGACTAGGGATGACTCCGATACCGATTCCGATACCTAGGGTTCTGTATTGGCCGATACCGATCCGATACCAGTGAAGTTTATTCCCCTCATTTAAATAAATGTAGAATTTATTTCTCTCTGTGTGTGGAACTGATAATCATTCTTTCACAATCTACTAGATACAGACTACTTCATTATAAAGAAAAATAAAATAAACAATAAATATGAAAAAATATAGACCTATGTATATTTATAATCTATGACAAAAATTTATCATAAACTAGGTTAGTGGATAATTCGGCAGCAAAAGTTATTCTAGAAAAATCAGTGCACAATAATTTTAGAAATCCAAACACTGAGTAAAAAAACAATATTTTGTGGGGAACAAATAAAAGTGTTGCACTAAATATGGTAAATTGTTACACATTGCTATTTGTATTATTATAAAATCCATTCATTAAAAACATTCATGAATGTATTTATATATAAGTATATA
>NW_015505201.1:1969367-1996370 GCF_001515645.1 Sinocyclocheilus grahami | reverse complement strand
CTACGCCCGTGTTTTGTTCTCACAGACACCCGGTAGCAAGTAACAAAACAACATTAAACTCCGGCAAGAAGATAAAGTCCTTTTTGCAAAATCATAGACATGTATTTACAAATCAAGTATAATGGGAACACAGAATGATCTTGGAGAGAGCTTTACCGAGCTGACTGCTGTAACCGAACGCGACCAGGGTTTAAATGCTGAACAAATGACTGACAGCCACAGCGGAGAAAAGAGTTTGTGTGAACTTTAATGTAAGGACTTAAATGTTCATATGTAGCTCACATTAAGCTATCATATGGCTTCAGAAGTAACATAGAATAATTCGCACAATCGGGGAAAAAATAAAAATAAAATCTCAAGATTTGGATCGGCCCTCTCTGACCGATACCCGATCCGAGAAAAATGGCACTATCGGAGCCGATATCCGATATGAATATCGGATCGGCGCATCCCTATTTGTGACTGACGGCTGTGATTATAAACTTTCCCTCCGAGCACACTTACCCACCTTAACAGCATAATAATGCACTCCATATGTGGGTAACGACTCCACTATACTCATATAACTGTGAGAGAGAAGAAAGAAGAAATAATTGACAGTATGTTATGGATGTTACATATGCAAACAATTTACAATAGCAGTGAACACATGGGAGTGGATCTCGGAAGTAGGATGCATGCAAAGGATTATCATCACTAAAAGTGCAAAAACAAGTATTTGGATACTTTAGGCACACTTAGAATTTCACACTTTTCAAGCAAAATGTTTCCCTAAAAGACGTTTTAGTATAATACAAGCATAAAAGAAAACATATTGTGTTCAAAATTAAAAGTATAGTTCACTCAAAACTAAAAAAATTGCATGCTTTTTTCTGTGGAACACAAAAAATAACACTAATAAAAGTCAATGGAGTCAAAAGCATCAAATCTCATTGGTTCTTGCATGCCATGTGACCATATGTGATGTTGTTTAAGGTTTGTGTTGCCATTGACACCACTGATTCATAATATGGACAAAAAACAGCAAAAATATCTGATATTTTCTTTTGCGTTCTGCAGAAGTTGTTTTTGGAATGACATGAGGGTGACCAAATGATGACAAGTTTCATTTTTGGGTGAAGATAAAATGCATTTGGACACTTTTTGTTCATCAAACTTAAAGGAACATTTAGGTCAAGACAATATTCTTTCTTACTTGACGATAGCCTGGCCTCTGGACTGTCCACTTAGCTTCTTATAGTGTTCAATGACCCGGTCCTCACTGCAACACAACACACACTTAAAAGACGTTTTAGTATAATACAAGCATAAAAGAAAACATATTGTGTTCAAAATTAAAAGTATAGTTCACTCAAAACTAAAAAAATTGCTTGCTTTCTTCTGTGGAACACAAAAAATAACACTAATAAAAGTCAATGGAGTCAAAAGCATCAAATCTCATTGGTTCTTGCACGCCATGTGACCATATGTGATGTTGTTTAAGGTTTGTGTTGCCATTGACACCACTGATTCATAATATGGACAAAAAACAGCAAAAATATCTGATATTTTCTTTTGCGTTCTGCAGAAGTTGTTTTTGGAATGACATGAGGGTGACCAAATGATGACAAGTTTCATTTTTGGGTGAAGATAAAATGCATTTGGACACTTTTTGTTCATCAAACTTAAAGGAACATTTAGGTCAAGACAATATTCTTTCTTACTTGACGATAGCCTGGCCTCTGGACTGTCCACTTAGCTTCTTATAGTGTTCAATGACCCGGTCCTCACTGCAACACAACACACACAGACACACAGATTAGTGGCAACAGATGACAATGTTCATGAGAACGTGGCTGTCAGCCTATTTCAATTCTGCAGGAACAAAAAACAGACAAGAGTGAAAGCTTACAGATGTACAGAGACGCAGCCAATGAAATACAACACCATTAAGGAGATAAGTTCATACTTAGAACAGGAAGTACACCGGCCTGCTCAATATGAGTGTGTGAGTGAGAGTGTCTTAGAACGGCAGCATCTGTGAAACACTTCATTCGCATTAAATAGAATTCAGGGAAAATTAGGTTAGAGAATTATTCTGGGGAATCCTTTCCCATGGTGCTCAGAGAACACAGAGCAGATACATCTCGTTAATACCTCTCTATTATCAGCTGACAGCTGTGTGTATAAGTGTGTGTCTTACCAGTATGCGAGTGAAGGGTGCTCCTTCAGTGCTTGTGTAGGCAGTGCTGGCAGTTTCTTCAGATCAGCCCTAGTAGCATCATTACTGTAAAAATAACACACAATACTCAGTAATCAAAGCACCTAACAGAGCGGGGGAAAAAATCAGTCAATCAGAATTACAGAACAGAGACAGAAGACATAGAAAGGCAAATTAATTAAAATAAAATATTTTAATTATTATTATTATTGTAATAATTGCAATTGTAATAATAATTGTGCAAATGATAATAATTTTCACATTCTTGAAAATAAAAATGATTTCGCATTTGCAAACAATTTATGTAAAGATGGCAATCTGACTAATGGCAATCTGATCAACTAATAAATCAAGATGGAAATGTTAAAATCACAACTGATATTGCTTCCAGTTCACTCATGAAATGAAAGAACAGTACATTGCATTGTGGGATATATTATCCCTCACAATGTGCTCAGGTCGTATAATGCACATTTTGGCAAAGTTAGTGACTATCAGGGCATTCCACATACACAAAATGTTCACACTATATATAAAATGCATATTGCAAAAATTACGGCAGTATGGTAGTGTTCCATTCCAAACACAGAGCGATGGAGAGGTTAAGAGGAAGTGTAAGAGGTAGAGGAAATTGAGTCGAAGAAAACAGTGACAGAATAAAGCTGGAAGGATGCACATGTGACAGATTTGTAGCTGAGATACTGTGTGTAGAAAGTGTTTGTGTAAGTGTGTGTGTGTGTGTGTGAGATGGAGAGAGCCAGGGGTTAGTATGTGTAATTTAACACTGTTTATCCTCTGCATTCCATTTCCTCCCCTCTGTCTCCGTTCCCAGTGTTCACACCCCCACATCTCTCTCTTTCTCTCTCTCTCTCCATCTCTCTTGAATTGTGTGCATGTGCTTATGTGGCAAGGAGAGTTTGATATACACCGCAAATTGGATCTACTTTCACTCTGCAGCGACACACTGATCGAGACTTTGATAGTGTGTGAGTGTAAAAGAGGTCACTGGAAGGTGATTCGTTCATTCAAACAGCCTCTTACCTCGTGAAGTCTCCTTTGGCTTCCTGTGGGAGAAAAAAAAAGACATATTTTAGTATCAATAATGAGTGTTTGATGGTAGACCAGACCGCTTGGAAAGATCGTATCCTCTGATACACAGAACGGTGCATGTGTGTCTCAGTAGGGGATGTAGTCGCAGCCATCTGGACTGAATCCTCCAAAAGGTCAAACACACATAACATACCTGATACTACACCTGGATCACACATACACAGAGTCATAAAGGAAAACCATATTTCTCCAAAGTATTTCCCTCGTATGGATAACTTACAGTACAAAGGAAACATCCTGTTTTAGATTTAAAATAAAGCACTCTGTCAGGCAGAAATACTGTAGTGACCTGAATATGACTCTATAACGCATACACAAGTGTATTTGAGATGTATGAACTTTATGAAAGTTCATTGCACGGTTTATGAAGGTCCACAAAATGATAAACAGTCCGTCATGATCTTACCTGTAAGATATAAGAGGCCAGTTCAAACACCACCTCGCTCTCCACCTCTATGAGCTCCTGAAGACAGACAGGAAGAAAGAGACCCTTAAGTTCAGGATGACAGCAGACAGGACATCTCCATTAATCTGTCTCTTATCTTATCTCTCTCTCTTTTAATGACCTGATCTGCTGACTTATCACTGAAGGGTCTATCTAAATCACTTCAGCTATTTCCTGTGTAATCAACAGCAGGACAAAGCCACATACACACACATGGGTTTTATGTGAGGGTTTTTTTTTAAGTGTAGGGGGTCTTAATTACTTCAATGACCAAGTCAAACGAAGCGATTCATTACCTTTGATGAACACAAGAATTTCAGGAATGTCACACACAGAGTACTGGCATGTATTAGAAAGCTGACTCTAGAGTAAAGTGTGAGCAATGAGCTCATGGTGGGAATCTGTGGTATGTGACCAGTGACACACACACACACATTCACAAATACAGAATGCTTTTGGAAGAATTAAGCACTTTAAAAAAACAACAACAACAAACAAAACAGCTATTGCAAATATAGCTGTACAGTATTATATTTATTATATATAAACACTACCATTCAAAAGTTTGTGGTTCAAAAGACTGCATTTATTTAATCAAAAATACAATGACACTGTGAAGTGTTATTTTAATTTAAAATAACAGGTTTCTATTTAAATATTTTTTTAAACGCAATTTATTCCTGTGATGCAAAGCTGAATTTTTAGCAGCCATTACTCCAGTCCTTCAGAAATCATTCTAATAAGTTGCTGCTCAAGAAACATTTCTTATTACTATCAATATTGAAAACTGTTGTGCTACCATTTTTGTGGAAACCATTTTTTTAAAGAAGGGTTCAGCATTTATTTGAAATTGAAATCTTTTGTAACAATGTTTAAGGCTTTATGGTTTACTTCTTATCAGTTCAAGTCATTATTGGTGAATAAAAGATTTTTTAATACCTTAATGACCCCAAACTTTTGAATAAAAGTGTATACATGTATAATAAACATAATGTATGTTAATATGTGCTAGTGAAGAGCTTGGTACTTTGCACATTCTTACAGTACCATAAGTCAATCAGCGTTGCAATGATGTAATTTTTCAGATAAATCTGTAACGTGGCATTTATGCCTAAGGTGCTCCATGGACATAGATGGAAGTAACAAATGGATGTAAAAGGGCATTAGTTAATACTGCCCTCTAGTGATAGAACAGTGAAAACAGTTTACCTTATAGATGCAGGACTTTGCATTGAGGAAGAACAGCTCTATTGTGGCATTGTCCTTAAGGTAAGAGATACTTTCTATGTAGAACCTGTAGAAGAGAAAATAATATGCACATCAAAATATGGCTAAAGTTTTAAAAACATTACAGTTACATATACAGTATACACAATTCACATATTAAGACTGCCAAACATGATTTGTTTAGTTGTGAACATGATTCAAAATTGTTCAGTATGAGCAACCAATTCTGATTCCTCCTTAGCAGGTTCATTCAGATTGTTTGAATGAACTCACTGAAAGAAACAATGTATTTAATACACAGACCCAAAGACCAATCACTAGAGGGCATCATAAACACTGCTATATCCTCTTGCTGTCTCCATCCCTCTCGAACCCCACAAAAAGAAAACAATTTCCACTGTGCAAGCTTCCTTTAGCAGTCAGATTAGAGTTAGCGGGAACTACAACAACAAACAAACACAAAAATAAGTAATTGTCTCAAAATCAGCATAAATAAATAAGCTCTCTCAGCATGACATTTTTTCATTTCAGCTGAAGCTGTGACATTCACACATGGACTGTTACGCAGACATAGACATGCATAGATATACGTACAGATGCAAACTGATAATATGACCTTGAACATACACTGAGGCATACACTGAACTTAAAATGAACCCTATGACACACGATACATGAAGACACATGCTTTGAATCCATGGCTGACTGTTTAAAGGAGCGAGAGGAATGAGAGAGACAGAAAACGAGTGAAAGTGAGAGAGATTAAAGTGATTAAAACTGTATTGACAGCTGGTTTAATTTGAGATGTGAGTGAGACAGTCTTACATGCATCAAAGACTTTAGCTCACTCCAATCAATAGCCCCATCACGAGCAGAAAGGACAACACACACAAGCACACTGATTCACACAGGACATCATGCATGCATTAAAACTGGGCCTCCGCTCCAATTTAAACTGCACTGACACGCAATAGCTCAAGCAAAAGACATACAGCTCCGCACGCAGCTATTAGAGCAAAATGCATGCGTGCGTATGCGTGTATTTAAGTGTTTGTGTCTGTGCATGACCCAGAAAAGCAAAGTGATGCAAGAGGAATAGACTGAACGAGAGAAAAGCAATTCAAGTGTGTCCCAACAAATGGGTGAAATGCTGGGCTATTTTAATGCTGAGCTTGACAGCAATAAACCAGCAACCACCCACAGCGAGCGTGGTGATGTATGACGGTGTGCTGATTGCGACTAAGCAGTAAAATACTGCGAGGAATAGAGCTGCACGATTAATCGTTAAAAGATCGCGATCTCGATTCAGACACCCACGCGATCTCATTTCTAAATGACAACGATTCCCCGAGTCTATTAAACCTTTGACAAAGTCTTACCGGATCATTCAAATCGGTGTTCGCACTGCCGCTGACACAGAAAGAGCAGTTACTTACCATGTTTGGTTAAGAAACATCTTCACAAACGGTCTTTTCAACTACACAGTATTATTTCTGTCTTACAGTCATTCATATTATCACAGAAATACTGGGGTGAAAGTTTATAGTTCAGATATAAACATTGATATCTAAGGCAGCGATCAAAATTTTAAAAGCAAATCACCTTTTGAAAGTAACTACGCTTCAAATAACATTTGTGTCACTAGGTGGCGAAAAGTGACTTAAATGTATTTGTCATTGAGTGAATTATTCATTCAAGAGAATCGTTCAAAAACGCTGATTCATCCAGTAATGAAACAAGTGAAGTCGGTTTATGAGTGAGTCGTTGAATCATTGATTCAAACAACTTTTTCATAATTTTAATATAAAAAATTGGTGTATTAAATATATTATACACTACCAGTCAGATGTTTTTATGTTTTTTAAAGAAGTCTCTTCTGCTCACCAAGCCTGCATTTATTTGATCCAAAATACAGCAAAAACAGTACAATTTTGAAATATTTTTTACAATTTAAAATAACTGCTTTCTATTCGAATATATTTTAAAATGTAATTTATTCCTGTGATTTCAAAGCTGGATTTTCAGCATCATTACTCCAGTCTTCAGTGTCACATGATCCTTCAGAAATCACTCTGATATGGTGATTTGCTGTTCAAAAAAAACATTTATTATTATTGTTGAAAACAGTTGGAGATTTTTTTCAGGTTTCTTTGATAGAAAGTTCAGAAGAACAGCATTTATCTGAAATAGAAATCTTTTGTAATATTATAAATGTCTTTATTGTACTTTTGATCAATTTAAAGGATCCTTGCTAAATAAAAGTAATAATTTATATAATCCCCCCACCCCCACCCAAAAAAATACTGCCTCCAAGTTTTTGAATGGTATAGTCAGTGTATAATGTTACAAAAGCTTATTTCAGATAAATGCTCATCTTTCTATTCATTAAAGAATCCTGAAAAAATTTACTCAAGCGTTTTAAATATTGATAAAAATAATAATAAAAAAAAATGTTTCTTAAACAGCAATCAGCATATCAGAATGATTTCTGAAGGATCATGTGACTGGAGTAATGACGCTGAAAATTCAGCTTTGATCACAGGAATAAATTACATTTTGAAATATATTCAAATAGAAAGCAGTTCTTTTAAATAGTAAAAATATTTCACAATATTACTACTTTTGCTGTATTTTGGATCAAATAAATGCAGGAGGCATTGCTGAGCAGAAGAGAATTCTTTAAAAAACATGAAAAAGCTTACTGTTCAAAAACTTTTGACTGGTAGTGTATATTAAAATGCATAATAATTCATTCAAATTAATTAAACACTTTTAAATAGACTGCAGCAATAATATTTTGTCACACATTATTTTGTTTAGTTCAGAATCGTGGGAGAATCGTGATCTCTATTTGAGACAAAAATAATCGTGATTCTCAATTTATCCAGAATCGTGCAGCTCTAGCGAGGAAGCACACAAATGTGCCCGCTTTAACTCTCTCGCACACACGGAGACATACAAACACACAAGAGCAATAAATATACTGGCTGCTCTTTGTATTGGTCATATTTCGAAGCAGATCCAATTCAAATCTAAATGAATCAACCCACCCAGCAGATATCTGCTCATGCTCTGCAATTCAAACACAGTCTGATTAACACTCTGCTGTTGCCATGGTGTTCAAATTGCTGGGGGTGTTAATGACAGGAATGGTGTATTCTGATTGGACGTGTTTCTGGTAACTGCCAGTAAACTGTGATTTACTGACCTCGCTAATTTGAAACAATAAACAAACACATACACAAGCCCCCCAACACGAAAACACTCTGATCGAAGTGTTGATGCCAATTCATTCTGGAGGTGTTAAGTGTTTTCTTTTTTTAATATTCAGCTGGGATTTCTTGAAGTAATATGGACGTTTCTCTTTTATTCTCTCTGTCGATAAACATATATTATTATTATATATTATTGTATTAGTAATAAATAAAATAATTAAAAAAATAAATGTAATATATAACTATTTTATATGTGTAGTTTATTATATATTTATATAACTAATTTTATTAATAATAAATATGCATGTGTATACATATAAATGTTTATTGTGCTTTTGCTGCAGCTGTACTTACCTAACACAGAAGTAAAGCGCAATGGGTCCAGATTTCTTAGGAAACTCGTGTTCCAGAACACGACGATCTAACTGCAACCAGCTGAAATGACCCCTGAAACACAGCCCAAGAGAAATGACTGATAGCATCTGTAACAGCAACCGGAAATGTCTTGCAACATCTTACAATGTCTCATTCATAGTGCCACATAACGTCATAAAACATCATGCGAAAAATGAGCCACAAGAGGGCTGTTTTATGTTCTAGATGTCATCGCATGTGCATTTTCATGCATAATTTAGCCAGTGATGACAAAAACAAAAGCACTCAGGAAACCATTGCATTGGTATTCTGTTGCACAGAGATATATAACCTTTAACAGGTAATTATAAATCCAAAAGTAGATTCTACTCAGCAGTGTTTCCCCTAGGTTTACGGCTTTTTTTGGGGGGGGGGGACACTTATTTACAATTTAATTTATTAAATTGTAAATAAACAATTTATCAAAAGTTTAACAAAAATTACATGTTTAGGGCCCTATGAAATGTTTTCTTTTTTCCAACCTTATGTTTTATTGTTACCAAATTCTGTGTTTTAACATGTCTAATTATTTGAAAGCATAAAAACAAGTTTCATTTATTCTTACAATAGACTGTTTTTTTTCCTCAGAAATTCTGTGTTGTGTATTTAAATTTTTTTAAGGCATAAAACAGTTATTTAATTTATCTTTTAATTAATGAAAATTAAATAAATTAGATTTTTGGAAAATAAAGGGGATTTAATATTAAAATTAAAACATTGAAGAAATATTGTATGATTATTCCTTAAAAATAAAGTTTTAATAATTTTAGTAGTAGTAGTAGCAGCCTATTACGTACATTCTACTGAACAATAGTAATATATTTCTGCCGCAATGCCTTCAAGTCAAACCGAACCTTTATTTTGACGGGTTGCCGTGAATACCTTTACATTCCTGTGTGTATATGATATGAGGATAGTTTTACTCAAATGAAACGGTCAAATGCTCATGAAGTGACTCTCAGAGCAGTTCTGGAGGTGTTGTTCATGTATTTATGTCCTCATTAGCAGTGCCAGGATGTTTTTATAGGGGTGGCCAGGGAGGGGCCAGCATCCAGTCTGAGGTGGCACAGAAATCTTCATTATTTCAATATAAAAATGTGTTTGACTATAAAGTACTGGACTGTTTTAGTGCCTAAAACACAACTGAATACATTTAATTACTACTAAATTTTATTTGAGATATTTGTGAATTAGATCAAGTAATGCTGAGTGAAGGACGGAAGTCAACAGCACATAAATGCCAGAATGTAAAATGAGTTATTTTATGCATTTAAATGGTTTCATTTTCGTTTGTACTTTACAAAATAAAAAATAAAAATAGCGCATGTTTTCCAGTATAAGTGCACTGTGTTCATATTTACTTGTGCATTAAATTACAAAAAAAAAAAAAACACAGCTTGCGCCTTATTGTGTAGGCCTATATTGTCTTTTATTGTTATCTCGAATTGCGCAATATTTTAGTAGGCTACATGAATTTGAGAGACGTTCTTTAATGTGATGCTATACATAAATTAATGCACTAATCACCTTTTTGGTAATTTCATGACTTAACTGATGACAGAACTACATTGTATGCTCAAAGTTTTTTGCACGCATTATTTATAATGAAGCGATATAGCGCCTTATATTTGCGTAAAGTTGAAGAGTGTGCACCGTGAGCACGGTAAAACAGCTGTCAGGAGAGGAAAGTTTGTTTTACTGATATAGCCTACAACATCTCATCAGACCGCAGTTCACTGTTGTTCTACTGAAGCTCATTTGGCACATGTTCTTTCATTTCCGCGCTCATTTGACTTGCGCTTGGCGCTGAGTCGAAGTTGAAGTGCGCGTCTGAAAAGTCTCCCGTTTGATGTGGTCATAAAGAGATACGGCAGTTCCACGTCTTAATAAATGCATTTCTTGTCAAAAAAAGGGACAAAAACTGCAGTTTTGAGTGGGGTGGCCAAGCTTAGGTCAGTGGTGGCCACGGCCACCCCCTGGCTCCGCCCCTGCTCATTAGTGAGACGACAGACGTTAATATCACCGGAAGCGTCACGCGCGCTTCAGTACGAGTAGTAAACAAAACTGCGCGTCTGCGCCATTCATTAACACAGAGACACGCAGAATTCATATTTAAATAGTCGTTTTGCGGCTTAATATTTACAAATACTAGTGGGAGTGGGAGTGTGCTCACTTGTGTGCGCGCATCGGGGCGGAACTCCACTGTGCGCGATACAGAGAGCGCGACCATGTAACAGAGACAAATTACATGTCGTCGTGTAAATAAGATAAACAACATAAGGCTATTTCATTTGTTTAATAAAAGAACAAGGTTCTATAGGAAAGGTAACTTTAAATAACTTCTGTTGTGATCTGGCGCTATAGAGAAAATTAAATTAACTTGACCTTCAAGGGGGGCGGGGGGTGCCTTTCTAATATAATGGCAGGGGAAACACTGCTCAGTACATTATATTACCTACTTATATATTTTATAAAATAATAAAAAGATCTAATAATATATTAATAAATTATATAAATATTTATATATACACACAGATATTAGTATTTAATGAATTACATAAATATTTATAAAATGTATTAACATATTATTTAGATTTTTTTTAAAGAACATGAGTAAAATTGCTTCTATAGTGCTCTGGGTGGAACAATTTTAATACAGATGGTTGTAACACTGACAAGCAACAACCCAAAGTGTTTTAAATTGTGTTTGTATAAGGAAATGACTGTGCCTCTTTAACTCACACTGTGTGCGTGTTTCTGACAGAAATGCATTTGTCCATTTGCATGTTGTCCTTGGCGAATGCAAACTGTCAATCCCTTGTTGGGAAGGATGTACAGTGGGGCGGATCAAAGGTCACCAGACAACATTTCAAAATCTTTGGGAACTAAAAAACACATTCCCCCAAGCACACCAGCAGTGAGAACAGACGGAACGTCTTCTCTTGAGTGAGTGTGTGTGTGTGTGGGTGCCTTAAAGAAATCATGCGAAGATACAACTAACAAATGTCACACAGCAGTAGGTCACACTGTGTAGGATGAATGAAGAGCTGGTTGTCGCAGAAAGTGAAGAGAGGAGAAAGAGTGAAGCCAATCATTTCCCTGTGGAATTATCATGTTCACTCATCCAGTCCTGGCACAGTCAGAGAGCTGAACTGTTCATGATTACACCTTTTCTCATAGGTTAGAGGCAGATGTAATATTTAATAGGATGTCTTGGCTATACGTACGTCTCATCCACATAAGAGATTCCAAAATATTCCTTCTCCTTCAGGTTGAAATGGGATGCCACCAGGTCTAGAAGATCCTTCGCCATTAGCTTGGGCTGAGAGAGACAGAAAAAAACAGGTTTCAACACAAAATAGATCTTTTGGTTTAGAACGTACACACTACACACACACACACAGACAAAACTCCCAGATACACACACACACACAAGGTCAGCGAGTTGGCAGGCTGTGAGCGTTGTATTCTGATGAGTATTGATGCACTGCAGTGACTCTGCAATTTCATGCCGACTCTGTCTGTCTGCAGTCTGTGTGTGTTGCATCTTGAACAGAGCGTGACTTGCTGCACAAACAGTATCTGAAATATGCTCATAAAGCTGAGATATTTCCTTTTAAGAAGGATTGATAATTATTTTTAATAATACAAAGACATACAGAGTTTCTGACTAAACAACACTGACACACACCCAGAACAATCTGGAAAACTGAGAGACACACCAGTTGTCACACTGTCTCTGCTTCTGCAAGCTCGGGGCTTTCCCTGTGTGTGTGAATGTAATTGTAAAGTGAATGTAAAGTGAGTTAGAGCCAGTGTGTGGTAAACCATGGGTGTGTCACTGGCTTTGAGCGTAGACACTGAAATCACTGGTGTCCTGGGACATCTTTGCACAGCTTACCAACCTACCAATATATCCACACACAACCATTAATGATCATTCTAATAATAAGAAGACACATTTCTTATTATTATCAATGCTGAAAACAGTTCTAAACTTGGACAGTAGTGTATGTTTGGGGTGTGTATGCATAGATATATTTGTTTATAATGCTCTGGCAATTTTTGTATAGTTTTTCATAAGGTTTATCTGTATTTATGTATTTATGGACACTTATTTTTTACAAAATTATATGATAATGAAGTACTGAACGAAAGCACTGAAAAGTCTGAGAAAGATCAAAATAGTTAAATAAATTTAAACAAGATGTGGACTCGATATACACATGCATTGTGTGCATGAGCCTGTGTTCAAAACACTTTAATTACTGTTTCGGTTTCGACACAGACCATTTTGAATTAAGAACACACACACACACACACATACAGCAACAGCACTCTTTATAAGAGAGCCAACCCACCCACCAACCCTAAAAATAGCACAGCAAAATCTGGAGCAAAAGTACAATCACTGCCACAACCTCTGCTCATGGAAGGAAAGAAGGAAAGAAAGAGAAGAAGAAAAGAACAAGGGGTAGATTACAAAATCATCATTATTTATGTTGTGTATTATCACATTTTAAATTATAATGTACGTCTTCTATATAAAGCTTTGACTAAGGTAGTTCTTAATAGTTCCAAAACCTAGTGAGCTGCCTGCCTAGATAGCACTTCACCTAGAGTTACTGGAGCATAAGAGTACAAGAGTAAGCACAAAATTGTGCTGCCTAAAAAGATAACTTATTCAAATGCAGAAATATCAATAAAATAGTTCAATGTAAGTAACAAAGGACTATTTTCACCAATATTAATGTGTGGCATGTATTTGTATTAACCATTAGTGCAGCAATTTCCAAACTTTTTTGTCAGCTGAGCCCCATTTGATTTTAATTTTAATTATTTAACAACACATTTGCATTTTCATTGTTCTTTGATATTGGTCAATAATCCCATGACATACAGGTAAACAAATAAAATGTTTTTTAGTTTTTTTTAGTTTCGGGTTTAATTTTAACTATTTTTTTTATTAAAATGTATTCATTTTAATTGTACATTTTTTATTATTTAGCTAATTATTAGCTTTTCATTAGCACACAAACCCTCTGCAGTTTCTGTGTAATTTTCCCAGGGGTTCATGAACCCCAGTTTGGAAAACCCTGCATTAGAGTTCTTAGCTAAATAACATTTGTTAACGCTAAACTCTATTGAAATCAGCATTCTCCCATCTTGATCATCTCAGATCATCTATTGCAGTGAGGAAGTCGCCTTAGACGGTAGTTGCCTACATAGAGAGCAGAAAATGACGCAACCAACTAGGTTTTGGAACAGAGCTGTTGTGTCAGACGCAAAGCATCATCATACAGCTTTAAAAAAAACCTCAATGTCTACCGAGACTCTCTGATTCACCACCCTCCCTTCAGGTCTGATCTCAAAAACCCAGCTTTCAGCAAGATACATTGTTTTAGATATTCTTTTATCTTTTTTGGCACTAACATTGTGGTTTATCACAAATGAAACAGTCAGTATTTTGTGAGATTGTTCACCTCTTACTTCAGGTGAGATCTGCAACTCTGTACCACATCAATCAATTGGCACATTTAATCCCATCATTCCAAGCAACGCGGTGTGAAACAGCTTGCTTCCTCAATTAGCCAAAGCGAGTGTGTAAGTGTGTGTCTGTGGTAAGAAGTGGAAGCAGGTTTAATATGACCGCAATCTTCAATCTGGACCCATTTGTGGTGGTGTATGTGTGTGCTTGTGCAGTTGAGAAAATGAAGAGGGCTAAAACTCAAACCGTGTTCATCTCTCTGTTTAGCCTCCAGACTTGATTATGACAGTTACTGATATAATAATGTGTTAAGAGTCTCTGAAATGTGTAGATAAGAAAGATCAAGCATTATTAATATCCTGTTAGTGTGCATTGAGGGCCATCAATATGAGCGCTATATGGCTTTAACATATTTAATGTGGGATGGCTATCATCTCCTCTATGCCACTTACACTTACATTTCCACATGGAATAGCATGTGATAGCGTGTGTGGCCATGAGGAAGAATATCCGAACTGTTGTGATTTACTATCATTAAACAGTGGGTGTCTGATCAGGACGGAAGAGCGATGACAAGAACACACGCCGTCAGGTCTCGTCAGGTCTAGATCACAGAGATGAGAGATGCGAGTCGGCTTTCATCACACGGAATGACTTCAGCACAAAGCAACGCTAGGGTTTTTGTTCAGGATTTATGCTGTTAAAACACATGTTGATCTGATCATGAATGCAGACTAGATAGTGTCTTTCTCTAAAGCTGCCTGTACACTGTAAAATCTGAAGATGTAATTATATAACAAAGGTGCATTTACACAGATGTTTTTTACATTTACATTTTTAATCTGACACCGAGCCAGTGTAAATACATTTATGAAGGAAGTGCAATCATGGGCAACAATGGGTCTGTTCCAAAACAAAGTGAGCCAGCCAGTTACCTTCAGATATGGAACTTTACAAGTGGCTGATTTGAAATGCCCTACATATGCAGCACATAACATAAAATATGCAGCACATAACATAAAATACACAGCACGCACAACTAGTGCGTAAAATAGGGTAAACGTACCTATTAAGCTCACGTACCCATTAAGCACACTTCCATTTTTGAACTCGGATTATAAAAAGAAAAAATAATTTATTATCCTAATTGATGTCTTAACCAATTGATGTGTTTGTTACTACATACCTCCTGTAATTTCAAGTCATTCAGATAATTACACACTGAGATATGGGTCTCCATGTGTTGACACTGTCTGGCGGCCATTTTGAAAGCTGTCTGAAAACTTTCACCAAAAGAGGAGCCCTTTAAATGTGCATTTTTTAGATGTTTAAGCCTTTATTCTGGGTAAGATTCACTACTTACTGTAAAATTAAGAGATTAATGTTCAGACTTTTGCATATTATATAACCTGGAACTTGGATGTGGGAAATAATTACAGTTAGATCCAAAAGAGAGTTTTAGCAACATAGCGCAGATGCTACACAACACAGTTTGCTAACTAGCTGTATAAGATTGTGTGCTACGCTAATATATTACTTCACAGGCATTACTGGCTTGTACTTTTAAATCCATAATATTATACATTTACAGTTTATTGCTGGTCAGTGGTTTTACACTGCTGTAATTTTTAAAGGTTGTATATTATTGTAAGGTGAGCTTAAAGGGTGCACTACTATGAAAATCACACAGCTTCAGTGTGACATCAATAACAAAAAGTATAATTTCATAGATATTGTTAATCATAGTTGTTCATATTAAAATATGTGTGAACTTAATACATGACCTAGATTATTTATTCAGCAAAATCTTGTCATTTTAATAATTATTACATTAAATTTATTAAAAATTGTTGCTGCTCCACTTAAGCTCAGTGTGCTCTCTTTAAGCTCTTCCACACTGAAAGTCTATGTAAATACTTCATAAACAGACTTTAAATATTAACTGATGGTCGTCACTTTAAGTTGATCTTAATAAAATGATTAAAAACTTATTTTAACAGCTTTAAGATGACAAAATCGAGACATAAATACAGTTTATGCCTAAAGATGAAAGAGGCATGTCTTCCATTCAAAGAAGGAGCCAACAGAAACCTGTCGTATCTGTCGAGGAAAAAAGCAACTAAAGGCTGGAATACGCTACACTACTTTTAAAATGTGAACATATTTAAAACACTAGGCTTCATACACTTACCTACTTTGTTTTTTGAATACGTGTTACTTCGCTGAATGTGGACTAGTCTAGATGTTGCAATGTGTTTAAATGACACTTCACTATGAATGTATAACTGATCAAATTGAGTGCCTTGTTGCTTGATTTTAGTGTTGTTGTTTTTTTTTTGTGATTGACTTTGTACCTTCAAATTACATTTTTTTTCAATTATTCTTTAAAAATGTTGTTCAAAATAAACAAGACTTTTTAATAAAACATGATGTGAGCTTAATGGGAACAGGGGTGTGCTTAAAGGGTACAAAAATGTACCCATTAAGCACAGCCAGACTTTTTGCAAAAGTGAACAGATTTTTAAAACACTAGGCTTCATACACGTACCTACTTTGTAAATAGTTTGTTTTTTGAATGTGTGTTACTTCGCTGAATGTAGACTAGTCTAGATGTTGCAATGTGTTTAAATGACACTTCACTATGAATGTATAACTGATCAAATTGAGTGCCTTGTTGCTTGATTTTAGTGTTGTTGTTTTTTTTTGTGATTGACTTTGTACCTTCAAATTAAAATTTTTTTCAATTATTCTTTAAAAATGTTGTTCAAAATAAACAAGACTTTTTAATAAAACATGATGTGAGCTTAATGGGAACAGGGGTGTGCTTAAAGGGTACAAAAATGTACCCATTAAGCACAGCCAGACTTTTTGCATTTAATGATGTATATCTTAATTCAAATGCTTTTGTCATTTAAAATAAAATTAAATATTTTTGTGTGAGAGATTAATATTTTATTTTAATATAACTTCTTGTACTGAAACCAATATCTTGTGCACTAAAAATGACTCAATGTAGATTTTGGTGAGCTTAATAGGTACGTTTACCCTAGTACATTTTCAAATAGCCTGAACAATTTTTATAGACTTTTTTGGTGTTACATAATTCTCAAATTTTAGCTAACATTTCGAAAGAAATGAATTTTGGATTTCATCTTGGATTTCCTTTTTCACTAAACTTGTCGCAATACATTCTGTAATTGCTTTGATGGAAATTTGGCAAAAAAAAAAGGTATCTAAGCAGGGACGCGGGAAGTAGGGGTGCTGAGGGGGCTGCAGCACCCCCTGTTTTCACATGGTTGCAAATGCAACGCCAAGTTTGTTCATTTAAATTTATTCAGTTTTAGCATTTAATAATTTATTTGTAATGATCTCTGAAATATAAATTGTAAGTGGGCTATAATAAACCCATGTTTATCTTTAGAAACATGATTACATTTTACTTGTGATGTTTTCTATATGGGATTATTAGCCTAATCCTCATGAACACGTGACGCTAGCGCCCCCCCTCAACACGGACACACACAGCACCCCCAACCGAAAGCATCTTCCACCGCCCCTGTATCTAAGAGATATCTAACTCAGACCTTAAAGTAGTTTAAGTATATCATCTAGCACCTCAAACTCAAAGGTCTGTCTTCTTCAAGAGAGACCAAATATGCTCTTGTCAAACTCTTGACAGACAGTGTAAATTATAGCTGAGAGGAAGGACCGTGCTAGGACACGAGAGAACCACCAACTAACAGCACCTGCTTTGACTCACCATGGAAAATGACGAAAACACGCTAAACGCACATCACTCACAAAATTACAGCCTGCTGTGGAGAGACAGGTGGGAGATGCTAACAAGCAGTTAGACAGCTGAAAAAAGGAGCAAGATTATACAACTTGGGAAATAGTCTGAACAAGACTGTTGACAGCTCTTGTACTGTAAGACTGTCTACCTTATTATAAACCAAAGTCATGTCAAAACTGCCGACAGAAAATAAAAACGGAAACAAAAATGTACCTCCATTAAAGCCAACACAAACTAGATGTTTTCTACTGCACTGTATGCAAATAAGCCCACGAATGATGAGACAGCAGCAATGTTCAGTCTCTATTGGGACTATAAAATCATTTACAAAGATACTGCCAGTCGCACAGTGTAAGATCATCCATGATAACCTTCAAAATGGTACACTGCCTCTAATGAGGCGAGAAAGAAGTGAGGAGGAAGAGGAAACAGATAAATGAGGCTACAGAAAGATCCAACAGAGACCCATCAGTAAAACCAAACCAGACAATGATTTCACAGCTGCATATGTAAAATGGTTCACATCTAAAAGGGTGTTCACATTGGAATTGAAGGTTGTAAATGACTTTTTAAAATTGATTTGTTAGTGACTTTAAATTGTAATATACTATCTACTCCAGTTTCCCCAAAACATCTAATCTTAAAATTTGTATTTAGATTTCCTAAAAAAGAAATTAAGGCTATGCAAAACTGCCACAATAAGAGTTTCCTCCATTTAACTTTTAATCAAGAAGTTAGCTATCCCTTTTGGTCCAATGTCTTTTCACCAAGCAAATTATGCATGTCTCCGAATGTAAAACTCAACACATACGTTTGCGTATATGATCTTTCACATGCACATGAATGGAACAGTTACTTTAATGCACAGAAGATCCTGTAGCATTGCCCTGTTAGGTACATCAACAAAATTGCTCTTACAGAAAAAGGGAAGAGCTGTTCCTCAAGGAACATGCAGAAAAAAACTAACTTGGAATAACAGCAGAATTCTCAATGGCACGCTTAACCTACACAACCTTCTCCAGAACATCTGCTGACATGGAGGAAGAGAAAGAGGAGGAAAAAGAGAAGTCAGAAAGCAGAAAGAACAAGCTAAATCTTTTAGCCAACGCTAAAAGAACATATATGTAAGTACTCATGACTAAAGTAGGACAAATGTGTAAAGATTATGGAATAAGCATTTCTGCAACAGCTCAATAAATCATAAACTGTAGAGAGAGTGAGGAAACACATTGACTACCCCTCTGCCTTATCCCTTCTTTTTTCTATCTCTTCCTGGAAATCCCTTCTTTTCCTCTCTCTCATCCTCTTACCTGATTGTTAAGGACTCTCTCACCTCCTCTCCTTTCTAGATTGTAGTTTATCAGATCGAAACTGCAACCACAATCAACTCAACCAGCATTTTAGAGGAGAGAAAGAGAGTGTGTTGAAAATGAGAGATGGAGGAGGCTGAGAAATTAAATTTCTCCAACTATGATGGAGTTTAAACTGGATTGGAGTCTAGAGGAATCAGGTCACCTAATCGCACCTGACAGGCATGAGAGAGCGAGAGAGCATGAAAGTAGATAAATAGAACTGAACTGAGCAGGACAGAATAGAATAATAAACAATAATAAAGAAAAATAAAGATAGCAATAAAACAGAAAAGAAAATATAATGGAAAGTGATCAGAAGAAAACAAAGCAAAATATAATAGGACATAAAAGAGCAAAATCAGTGTTATAAAAAATTTAAAGAAATGAAATAAGCTGAAATAAAATATAAATATTAGATTAAAAACTTAAAATGTAAAAAAACTTAAAGATTAGATATACTTTCTAGGCAAAAATAAGTTGAAGTACTAAAATTACTAAAACTAAAACAAACAAAGTCATATAGAAATATATATTTTTTTAGATGACAAGCAGATAACAAAATTACTAAAACTTAAATTAAAATACAACAATAAACGCTAATTCAAGATATGAATAAATATTATAATAATAAATAAATAATAAAACAAATAAACAGAGATAATAAGAATGGAAAAATAGAATAGAATAAATGAGAAAAAAACAATACAACAATAGAACAAAACAGACGAGAATAGAACAGTACTATAAAACTTTATTCTTCATGTGTTCAGTGACTGAGATGCCACAGGCAGCGTTTGGCTCATGATTAGAGATTTCCTGAGAAAGTTCATATGAGTGTGAGTGTTGAGGAAACGAAGCTCTGCTGAGGAGACATTTCTGTTTATATTGAGGTCTGAGGGCTGATGGAGCATGGGAGACAGACAGTGTTGTTATGGAAACTGAACTCATCCTGAGAGATGATGTTTGTTTTCTGATAGGAGGATTTATGGAGTGTTTTGAGCAGGAGGGGGCTGCTGTATGCGTGGTTGGGTGGGTGACTTGAGAGGCTGCTGGTTTGGGTAGTTATGGGAACCTAAACCTGCCAGATTGACTATTAGTGGTACTGATGTTTAAAAGACACTTGAGAGACAGACATATGCACAAACATATGATAGAGTTCAGGTCAGGGCAAACTAATCTCAGGGTCTGTTTGGCTGTGAAATCGGAGAAAGGCATAAAGGAGTCATATTATATTAGCACACACAGAGCAAACATTCAAACTCATACACGCACACAGACCGATAAAGAGCCCCTATTTCCACAAGACATTAATTAAGTCTCAGAGGAACAATGAGGATTTCCCTTCCCAGACAAACAAGAGGAAACCTGAGGCCTTTATCACAAAAACATACACCAAAACTTCACACCTATGTATTTCAACAGTCATACAACTGTACTATTTCTGCACTAATACTGGACATTGTGCTGGTGAATTGAGTTAAGCAGAATCAATTATCGATTAAAAACCTACAATATCATATTCGGGCCTTGTTGTACCATTATCTTGATTGTTATAAAAAAGTATATGGTCTTACCTGTACCAGGAGCTCCAATTTCCTGTCATCCAGGAGATGGACCTGACATCTCCGCCCTTCCGTCATCTGTTGTGGAGGGAGAGAGAAAGAGAAAGAGATTATTGAAAGCAAATTCACAGCAGGGTGAAATCAACTGTAAATACTAGGTCATGGTGACATGACAAAAATAGAAACTCTCCTTACACACATGCAGCACGATTCCCAGTCAAGCAGCAGAATTCAATCTCATTCACTCCCACACACACACACACACACACACACTTTTAAACTGAATTATCTCACACATCAGTGCTGATGCGGAGTAGCATTTTGTTGTTGTTGAAGTTTTAAGTGTATTTTGATTTAACTCCTGGTTAAAATATATAACAACTGCAGACACACTTAACATGAAAATTCTTACTAAATTTAGAAATCAAATATTAGGCTATACAACAAATAATAAACAAGTAAAAAGCATGTTGTTTCCCTTACAGAGTGCTTGCAGACTTTTATGGTCAGAGGTCAGAAATGAGATAATGGCTACTTTTCATCTAAAAAATAGTGACATTTATATAAAAGCAACCAACCAGTTTATTTTGTTTTTACTTGTTGTTTAGGGTCAGGTTTATCTGAAACTGCTAATACCACAAGCTTTTTTTTTTTTAAAGAGTGGCTTTTACATAAAAAGACCAATTTTGTAATCAAAATTCTGTTCTAGACCCCAATGACTTCCATTTTATGTACAAAAAAAGTCAACATTTTCAAAATATCATTTTGTGTGTGTGTGTGTACTGCAGAAGAAAGTCATATAGATTTGGAATAACATTGACTGCACAATGACAAAATATTCACTCAAAATTGCAGTTAACTACATAAAATCACTTTGTATCGTATATACGTCATGAGCACACACATCATACATACGCTTCTATTTGAAATTCATCACCGCCTAGAGATCAGGGCTTACAGCTGCTGTTAATATCAGTGTTAATATAAAACTCCCCTCAACCATCACTAATTGATGAAAGAGGGATCGTGCCATGCCAGTCCGTATAGATACCTGCACCAGCGCACAATCTGATTAGTGCTTTGATTGCCATCTGCCATGGTGAAGAATATCTCTTTTTATCAAAGCCAGAGAGGACTGCTCATAATTAATATTAAATTGAGTCTGCAAGAAAAACAAACACACTAACAACACACTTTCCTCCAGGGTAAAACGAGTATGTGCATTCAGAACTCCTCCCGCAGGGCGCAGCTGGACATTCCATCTATGAAACATGTTTGGAGTTACTATCGTCTGCACGCTCCTTTCGTTTGATCTCAAATCACCGCTCACTCCCACTCGCTTTCCATTCACTCTCACACACAATTTTTGTGAGTATTTACTTAAGATCGCTGCTTCTGTGCCAAGCCGTATAGTAAACATCCCATTACGAGCAGGTGGACAGACATATCTGTGAAGAACAGAGTCTGACTAACAGCCATGTCATCACATGAGTTATCCTTTAGGATTGAGCTGGTTTGACATCTCGAGTACAAAGAACCAAAGTGTAACCCGATACTCCCATTGTTCTTTTCCCTTCAAGAGAGCTTTTCATTTTTTGTTTATTTTCTCTTGAAGGAAAAAATGTTTCGAGGGATTTTGAGTCTGTGAATGTGATACTAACAGTGGCGGTAGTTCACATCCATCAGCGGACTTTCCATCCGGTTCCTGTTTATACATCCTGTACGAGTCAGAATGCTATATCGCGCTCTTATTCTATCCCTCCATGCTTTCACACTCTCATCCACCCCCTCTACCTCTATATGTAGGCCAAGTTAAAAGGAAAATGGAAAAAACGAAAAATACAAGACATTTCTTAAGCTTTTCAGTGTGATGGTGTATGTAAGGACATCAGAATGGGAACATGTGGAGCGTTCTGGCTGCCATCAGGAAGCGCCGTCCCTGAGGAACACAAACAATGAGGCTGATAAAAGCAGCATGGCTCACATTTCCTCCACGCACACGTGGGGGGGAAAGACTGGAGGAGGGGAGTCACAGGACTAGAAACACATCCTTTCTTCCCCTTCTCCTCTGCCTTGTTCCTCAGTGGAGCTACACAACCTCAAATGCACAGGCATGTGACAGACCACATGATTAATTGTGTGAGTGTGTGTCCGAACAAACTGGTGTGAGTTCGTTATTGACCTGTGAAGATGTTTTTACAGGGGGGCTTGGCTTGATGAATTTCTCTTGGTCGTGCTAACGCTGAATCTAACTCCAACTCCATCTCCTAAAAGCTGATATCCTGTCTTCAGAATAACATGCCCTCAGGCAACATCCGTATTCTTATCCCTCAACCACTGAGTGAGATCACATTTCCATATAATAAAGACAAACCTAAATCAATATGAGCTGGTTCACCTGAATATGGTCCAGCCTTTAATGATGAGGTTTTTTTTAAATGTCTAATTCCTTCCCTGGAGCTGCACATGACCCAATTAGGTCAGCTCATCTAACTTTTATGATATTCATTTATGAGAATAAATATGGTAGCATAATTGATCCCAACCACTGCAGCACCTTTACAACCATATACAGTATATATTTCAGTTTGGGGATGGGTAATGACGGCTCACTAATCTACCAGTTGTCCAAAAACCAAATTGCTCCCCTTTAAAGTTTTTATGTAAACAAAGAAACAAAAACCAGCCTAGTAATACAGGACTTTCTAAAAAAAATAAAATAAAATTGCCGATTAGTCATTTAGGCAACCTAATAAATCTGGAACATATGTAGAAACTGGAAAATATGCAGTTTTGTACATTCATGCTAGAGTTTAAGTTTAGGATTATCTTTAGACTAGAAGACTAAAAAATTTACATTTCCCATCGACCACCTACTCGAAATGTAACCTATTAAAAATAATAAAATAAATCAATAAACTCCTATTTAAACTTTCCTCATAGGTCAGTACCCTTGTATTAACACTTATCATAATAAAACACACAAAAAAACTATGTTTTATTTTAAAAATGTGATTGATAACTAAAATAAATAATACTCAATCCTTCCTCAAAGTACAATATCCTTGTAGACATACTATCCTAATTAAAAAAATAATAATTTAAATCGGCAGAATCCTATGGAATTGATTTAAACAGAGCATTATACACTTTCTGGCAGCTGAAAGCATATTCAAATCAGCCAAAACATTTCATAAACAAACAGTGTGGTGGGAAGCGCAGAACTGTGAATGATGATTGTTCCAATTCTGTGGAGATTTGTGAAGCTTTTTGAGGGCACAGATTCCACGTGGGCCTGCTCATAACAAGCAAAAGATGCAGAACCCAGAAGCCAAACTTTGTGGTGGCTGATATTGGGCTGACTTTCCAAACTTAAAGGCTAAACTTTATTACCGACCTTGCGGTAGCCCAAAAGCACTGCAGTTTGGTTACATCATATTAAACCTCTTAAGGTCTGAGTCAGGCTTGATAGGAACACTTCCCACCACACAATAGAAGATTAAACCTGAGGCTTTGAATGAAGCAAACAGCATGCTGGTGATGGGAGCACATCCTTACAGCCTGAAGCTCAAGATGTCGCACCTCCGCTCTACTGAATGAGAACGCTCCTCACTAGGGTGTATCTGGAGGGGGAGGTGAACAGCTCTCAACCACAATCCCAGAATCTAACAATCAGGTGCTGGGAATGGTGTGTTAGCAGAAGTATGTTTGTATGCTGCATCTGGTGTGGGGTTACAAAATGCCTCGCCTGTAATCACTGAACGGTGAGTCACTTCTTCTTCAGCTGAACTGCAGTGCCCTACGAACCTGTGATGTAGGGCTGCACGATTAATCAAATGCGATTGTCATGAGTATTTTGTTAAAAAAGCCGGTTCTGTAATCAGCAGTAAATCATCATCACATGCTTTCAGATGGAGCAGCATTTACTACACAGTGCCATAGTTCACTGACAAGTTACGCAAAAAAAATCGCAGATGATTTTATTGCACGATTCTGAAATCGAAGAAATCGTTCGCGATAATGACAGCTGTTTGCATTGCATCCATCTGAAAGCATGTGAAAATACCACATTTAATAACATATTTTTACTCCAAACTCACTTCATAACGTCAGTCGAGTGTTTGAAATAAATCCTTCTGTGAGATGATGTGGCTTCTTACACAGAATAAGGCACGCAACATATTTCATAGTATTTAAGCAGTGATAAAGGCATTGCATTATAAATATACTTTATTTTAATGAAAATTCAATGAAAGCAGTTGAATCTTCTGTTTATTCAGCTGCAGAGATAAGCATTTTCTGGGTTTCTTTTGCGAGGCGTATTTAGAGTTTCAGTGCGAGAGTGCCCTCTGGCCTTTGGATGGAGATTTACTGCTGATCAGTCATAGGAAACTGCAACCAAATTTATTAGTGGAATGTATCTATGAAGCCAAAAATGCTCGACTGAGCTTATCTACACAGCATTTTTGGATCAATGCTGCTATGATGCCATCTAGGTAGGGAGCTCACATCTAATTGGACATTGTACCAAAATTTACTAAAGTGAAACATCTATGTGGAGGTGAGAAGTTTTTGAGACAGCCCAAATCAACATATCTTTCCATGAGAGGCATTACTATCAAATTTAATAAAGCAAAGACAGAAAAAAATGCTGTTTAGGTAGGCATCCAGTTAAGACAGAGACATTATAGATAGATAGATAGACAGACAGACAAAGACAGATAGATAGACAGACAGAGACAGACAGATTAGATAGATAGATAGATCAGACAGACAGATAGATAGCCCACAAAGGTAGGTTTCCAGACAGCAAATCCTTTCTATGAGACTGTCATTTGACATTTCCAGTGAATCTAATGAGGCAAGACTTAACACAACTGCATTGTTCAAGGATTTTAAGGATATGAACGTGATGGTCACATGCATGCAATCCTCTTAAGTTCCTGTCACTATCCACAGCAGATCTGATCACATTCAGCTGTCAGCACAGGTTAACAGCCTTGGAAAAATTGATGAATGAGTCTAAATGGGCAGTAATTGTGACCAAGCAAAGCAAATGAGCTAGCTATTTAGAATACAAACTTCTATAAAAGCAACATTAATAGTTTCTAAAAAAAATCACCTTAAGGACGATGTTCGTCAAAACAGACCAACATTATGAGAAAACGACGCAGTATTTCACACATCACATGCCTCGGTGTTTCTGAGGTAAGTGGCTAGCAGGCTAGCTGCAGAACAGTTTACACTCTCGAGGACCCTTTTCACCTCCTAAAATCTGATTTTAACGATGATATCCTCCGTGTATGGTCACAAATCAGTGCTCTATCTCGCGTTGACAGTAAAATGTGTGTAAAACTGTTTAGTTAAGTAAGAAACAGAACGAAACCGCGGATTTAACGCATCCATCCTTACACCGTCCCTTACTGACTGACTGAAGCGGGAAGCGCTGCGCGAGACGTGCGCGCGATTTACCTTGTTAAAAATCCCTTACGCTCCCGCGTACGTGAATTCCTCGCCGAGATAATAAATAAATAAATGGCCTCTAACAACAACAGTAATCCAAATGGGTTAAATCCGAAGAGAAAACGTTCACACGCCGGCCTAAATCATCCTCGCAGTCAGCATCATCCATGTCGTTGTTGTTGTGATCCCCGGTGAAGCTGCACAGGCGAAGCGGAGCGGACTGACAGCGGCAGTGCCAGCGCATCCCATCCCATCCCTCTCCGCTCTCAACGCGCTGCTTCACAGGGACCGCTGGCCCGCGTCCAGCAAGCAGCTCCGTACAACACTATTCACACACACACTAGCAGCCCCTCCTCCTCCGCCTTTCCCCCCGTGACACCGGCGAGGCTGTGAACGAGTAAAACGCGACGCACACACACACACACACACACACACACACACACACACTCAGTCCAGCCTGACATCATCATCATCATTTTACACCTTGTGTGTTGTTTTACCTAAGCTACAGTGTTGGGGAAAGTTACTTTTAAAAGTAATGCATTACAATATTACGTTACTCCATAAAAAGTAACTAATTACGTTACCTAGTTACTTTTTATGGAAAGTAATGCGTTACGTTACTTTTGCGCTACTTTAAAAATCTGGACAGGGCTTGCTTGTTTGTTTTTAAAATAAAAAAGTTCTATTTTTGGCAAATATAAAAGCCTTTTCACACCAAAAGTGAAATGAAT
>NW_015505201.1:1955890-1968324 GCF_001515645.1 Sinocyclocheilus grahami | reverse complement strand
GTCTAGAGTAATTTGTGCTTATTAGTACGGTTTAACTGGATCATCGAAGGTCAGAAGCAAATAGAATGGGATTAAATGCATAAAGGATATTTGTGTTGTTTAACATTTAATTATTGCAGGTTTGCGTCATATTCTGAGTTGCATTATTTGTATTCATTTTCAGGAATACTGAATCTGTGTTTTAGTTTTTTGTGAGTGAGATGAATTAATGCATATTAATATTTATTTTAGAACTACAGTAACATCTTCTGATTTCTCTCAACACGGAGACAGGAGAGCTGTCAATCAATAAACTGGAAAAAAAGTAACTTGCGTTACTTATTTGAAAAAGTAACTCAGATATTCTCTTGTCAATTAAAAAGTAATGCGTTACTTTACTAGTTACTTGAAGAAAGTAATCTGATTACGTAACTCGCGTTACTTGTAATGCGTTACCCTCAACACTGCTAAGCTAAAATATTGTAATTCATTTTCGTTTACTAAAATAAAGCTGAATTAAAAATAATAAAACTTTAACTTTGCAACTGGCAACTGACTAATTTACCAAAATTACCAAATTTACCAAAATTACAACAACTGAAAAATAAATAAAACCTAAACATAAATATAAAAATAAATAAATAATATAATGATAAAAAAAACACATAAAACTAAAACTTTACTTAAAATTTGAAGTGAAAAAATAAAAACTAATTAAAAATATTAATCAATACTAATAGTACATACAAATAAAATGTCACTGGATTAGGCTACACCAGGAATATTGCATCTGTCCAAAACTTACCACTACACTATAAAAGTATAGTATCTACCATCTATTTAGACATGTATGGTTTTCTGGAAATACCTTGAAATACTATTTAAATATCAGATGGAGATACATGTCCAAAAACAGCATGGTACATGGTACTTTCTATGGAATTTCTATGATATCACCACAATATTACTTGACCTGATAACTTTTTGTACACTCTTATTTTTTTTACCCAAATGCTAGGTTGAGCCTTTTGGGTCACATTTGGGTTATTTTTTTTAGTGTTTGGGTAGTTTTTGTGTTACCCAGCTCCTGGGTCAAATGTAACAACCCAGTGTTTGGGTAGTTTAAGTGTTACTCAGATCCTGGGTCAGACGTAACCCAGCGGTTGAGTTATTTATCGCTGGGATTTTGCGTCTTCACTTCACGAGAGAGCAGTTCTAAGTACCATCGAATTGATGCATTCTTCGGTAAAATACAGGTTTGTGTACATTTTATTGTATCTATAAAATCGTTACTGTGCTGTATATAGTTAAATTTTATGCAGAGCAACATACAGGCGTGTGGTGTGAATCACCTTTAACGAGTGTTGCGGTCTTTTCGCGCGATTGAAAAGCCTGATGCTTTGCATAAAATAAACTATTTTATTCATAAAGACACAGAATATAATACTTTGTTTGGATGTTAAAACATGTCCTTAGAGCTGTTTATTGTTTGGTTATTGGCAGGTTATGGAGTCACAGCATGTTTCGGCTAGAGTGAAACGCAGGGCGGCGATCCATTAGCAGTTCCCCGCCGAACACGACTCCAGCTCGGGCACGAGAACCAGCGCCATTACGGTGGAATCAGAATAACAGAGACTGGTCGATTACACATGAATTACTTCTGTTTAATGTAGAATTTTTGCTCTACACTCTAAAAAATGCTGGGTTAAATACAACCCAGTGCTGGGTAAAATAGGGACAAACCCAGCAATTGGGCTGTTTTGACCCAGCGGTTTGGTTAAATGTTTAACCCAACCTTCTGGGTAGTAACCCAACCACTGGGTCAAAACAACCCAATTGCTGGGTTTGTCCCCATTTTACCCAGCACTGGGTTGTATTTAACCCAGCATTTTTTAGAATGTAATGTTTGTTAAACAAGTTTAAATATAGGCAATATGTATAGCCTATTAAAAACGATATAAACAATGCTGTAAATGATAAGTAAAGGAAGTTATCATGCAAACCAGTGGTTGTGTGGAGTATTTTAGAAAAGTTTAGAGGATTTAAGTTAATCTGTAAACCTTACTTAATGTATGAAGTAAAAAATAAGCTAGTAATATAGTAAAAATTAATAAACTCATTAGCTGGGTTAAATCAACCCATTATGCTGGGTTAAATAAACAACCGGGTTAAAAACAACCCAAATTGGGTTTTTTTTAACCAGGGTAAGGGGGGTTTCGTTTTTTTTTTTTTTTTTTTTGGAATGGCATGTTTTGGTTCAGTTTTGAAAATCAACCCAGCAATACCATCATATTCATTGAAATACTATGGGGTACAGTGCAAATACCATGGTATATTATGAATATGGTAACTATTCAGTATGGTATATATCAAAGTACTGCAGTATTACCATCTGACACTATGACTGTAAGGGATTTTATGCACTGTGGAAAAACATTAAAACATTTAAAAGCGTAGACAAGAAGGTGGATGGAATGTAAATTGTGAGCTCCTTGGTCTTGTGAAACTGACCTGACCTGAAGCTGACCAATGACTAACAGATCCACATCTGGATTTGCAGTAGAAATGCAGCAGAAACTTTTGGGAATGGGTTGCTCGCTTTCTCTCCCTCTGCCTGACTTCTTCCGCCCCTCCGTTTCTAATTCAGACTTCCCTTCCCATTTGGTTTGGCCAGAGTGAACGAAAGAAAGGAAAAAGGAGAGAGAAACGTTTGAAAGATGCTTTCAAACTGAACCCGACTGTTAGAGGCAGTTGATTTGTGTGAACTCCTTCACATAGACGTCTAACAGTCGTTTCACCGCAAAGTCAACATTGCAGAGGGTTCAACGAAAACTTTTACAAAAACTGGAAGGTGTTTTCCTTTAAAGGGTCATAGCCTGTGTGCATAGCAATTCACAAGAGCTATTTCTATAATTCTCAGGCCATGACAAAGAATTTGTTTCGTTTTTAAACCAGACATATTTTATCCCTATCTTAATGTAAAACAGCTTGTCCATCTGAAGCAAAGACAAAATAATAGAAGTCATCATTTGACATTTTTAGATGACATTTTCCTTCCCTTACAAACTAAACAACATGTAGAAGTTTACATGTAAACCTATGCAAGTGCATTAATATTAATGTTTTGTAAGTGCATTATGCAAACCAGTAATTGAGGTAAGCATTGCTTATTTTATAATAGGTTATCTGTAATTCTGTTTAACCAAGGATTAAAATTGGCCTTAACCTGGAGTTTAAAAAGAACCCAAGTTTAAACATATAGTGTGAAAAGCCTTTAGGTTTGAAAAAAGCATTGCTGTAAAAATTGCAACTCTTTGCACTGGGCCATGATAAAAAAAATCCCCAGTGCATTATGTCTTACAATGATACAGCACAGAATCATTTCCACAGCCGTTGGTTTAACGATTTTCAGCCTTGCTTTAAATGCACTTGAACGATGGAGAGAAAGACTGCACTGAGGGTCAGGATTTTCCATCTCTCTTCATCACTCTCTCACGCATACTCATGGGAAGGCCTTTGAAAAGTAATTGAAAAACACTCCAAACATAATGCAATTAGGCTGCAGCCTTACATTTCATTATCATTGAACTGCTGGTGATAACACCATCAATAAACGAACACAATAAGCATCTGAGGTCAGACGAATCTCAGTGTATTTGTTGGATCTGATGACAGTCTGATCCATCATCTCTGATTTGAATCATTATGCACTCTTAAAAATAAAGGCTCTTTATTGGCATTGATCTTTCCAAGAACGTTTAACACCCATGGAACCTTTCCATTGCACAAAAGTTTTTTTTTAATAGTCAAAATTGTTCTTTAGATTATTAAAAGGTTCTTTACACTAAAACATTATGGTTCTTAGGAAATGTTAACTGAAAGCTCTTTTGGGAACCAATATTCTATTCAATGCAATGGCATCTATGGGTCCATGAAGAACCTTTGACATTCATGGAACCTTCTTGGTTCTTTAGAATATTAAAACAATGGTTCTTTGAAGAACTGTTCACTGAAAGGTTCTTTGAGAAACATAATGGAGGTAGCGCAAGGTGACTGAGAACCACAACATCCCGGCTGTTCGTATCGCTGCTGATTTTGGACACTCAACCACAGCGGAAACACCACTGTCCAACTTAAACAGTCCCTCATGATCTCTCTGCGCTCTCTAATACATATTTTAACTTCATTTATTGGCTGCTTCCTCTGGGCACAGGTCCGAACAGTGTCACAAGAGCCCGTTGTTTAAAACAGGGAGAGTGTGTGTATATTTCTGTGCGTGGATGGAGGGGAACATTCGTACGAAAGGAAACCCTTGATACTGTGGGGGCGTTTCGGAATAAATGAGAATGTCCAGGCTCAGACGACTGCGATTGGGGAGAGAGAAGTTCTAATATAAACTTCTGAAAGACCAATCCCGCCCATGTCTGCCAGACCAAAGCCTCAATTTGTTTAATACGTACCGTCTTTTGTGTCTAAAGCAGCCAGAAGAGTACAAGAAGAAGAGATTGCGATGTTCCCTGAGAAAATGAAAGGCTGAAATTTCCTTAAAACGCAAAAAAAAAGAGATGGGAAACCGACTTCTCTTGCCTTCTCTGGCTTCCTCAATAAAGGAAATGTGGTTCTGGTTAGGAGTCTCTGAGTTTGGTTATTTCTGTCTCACTGCCTCAGGCTCGGAGACAAAGCGGGGTGTATGTGTGTGTATATTTCGAGGGGTTTGTTATTTTTCGGAAGGCGGTCACATGGGTTACACTTCTCCATCTGCGGACATAAGGACAGGTTGTATGGCTGACGTAAACCGGAAAATTGGATGGAGGAAGGACTGAATGCTATTTGTGTGTGTATGTATTCATGTATACATGTGTAGTGAGGTTGTGGCTGTATGTGGCCAATAATGTTGGAACTAGATGTAAACAGAGCTGACCTATAATTGAATCAAGATGGAGTTCATCCCTTAACCTTGCTGCTCACATTCACACACAGATTTTCATTTTAGGGAAAAACAACATATACAATACCTTTGAAAAATGTGGGGTACTTTTATCCAGCAAAGAGAGTGAAGACTTTTTAAACTGTAAAAATAAGAAATGTTTCTTGAGCAGCATCAGAATGATTTCTGAAGGATCTTGTGACACGGAGGACTGGAGGAATGATGATGAAAATTCCGCTTTGCATCATAGGAATAAATTGCATTTTAAAATATATTCAGTTATTTTAAATTGTAATAATATTTCACAATATTACTGTTTTTTTCCTGCATTTTTGATCAAATAAATGCAGTACTGGTGAGCATAAGAGACTTTTCAAAAACATTTAACATATTCTGAACTTTTGAATGGTAGTGTAAATGGGATAATAGGACATTACAAGAGTCAGTCAAAAAATTATTAAAGAGACAATTTATCCATAAATGAAAACTTGCTCACCATTTTGTCACCCTCACGTTGCTCTAATCATAAATGGGTTACTTTCTTCCATGGAACTCATAAAGAGAAATTTTGTTGACTGTTTAAACTGCAGTTTCCCTAAAAAAAACAGATTAATTCAGACATGAATCAAGTGGCTATGTTTATAAGTGATTCAACAAGTCACTGACTCAACTGATTTGTTCAAAACATTGTTTCATTCAGGAACGAATTAAGTGACTTTTTCTGAGTGATTCAAAAAATCATTCAAACCTTGTCAAGAAAATTCAGAATCATTCAGGAACAGATTAAGTGACTGTCTTAGAGTGATTCAATGAATCATTTACTCACCCAATTTGTTCAAAAATGCTGATTCATTCAGAAACAAATCAAGTTACTGTCTTTAAGTGATTCAAGGACTCATTTGCTCAGTTGATTTATTAAAAATGCTGTTTCATTCAAGATTGCTTAAATCAACTTAAACATTGCCTTTTTAATTATTGTCATATGGTCTCATATTATTTGTTACGTTTCTTGGAATACTTGTATGCGCAAAGCTGACCTTATACGTCATGCTCACGGAGCTGCTTCCGTGTATGACTGTTGGCGCAAGCTACATTCAAGTGATTATTACGTTTTGAGTATGGATATTTTTCTAACAAAAATGCATCGATTCGCTACAGGAGGCCTTTGTTCACTCCCCGGAGCTGTATGAGACCCTTTTTTTATGGATGGGCGCTTTTTATTTAACTTCTTTTGGCAACACCCGCTGAGTGGCATTAAACAGCTTGAAAGATCAAAGACAATTTTTTATATAACTCCGACTGCATTCGTCTGAAAGAAGAAAGTCATATACACCTAGGATGACTTGAGGGTGAGTAATTTGTGGGCTAATTTTCATTTTTGGGTGAACTAACCCTTTAAGTCGCTGGGGTATATTTGTAGCAATAGCCAAAAATACATTGTATGTGTCAAAATTATTGATTTTTCTTTTATGCCAAAATCATTAGTATATTATGTAAAGATCATGTTCCATGAAGATATTTTGTAAATTTCCTACTGTAAATATATTAAAACTTAATTTTTGATTAGTAATATGCATTGCTAAGAACTTCATTTGGACGATTTTAAAGGCGATTTTCTCAATATTTAGATTTTTTTTGCACCCTCAGATTCCAGATTATCAAATAGTTGTATCTCGGCCAAATATTGTCCTATCATAACAAACCACACATTAATGGAAAGCTTATTTATTCAGCTTTCAGATGTTATCTCAATTTCGAAAAATTGACCCTAATCACATATGACATTGTCAGACTGCAGGACTATTTAAATGAACTGAAAAAAAGCTAAAATTAGAAAAAATTGTGGGAAAAAAACAACATATAGGCTTGAATTAGGATTTATAATGCAGAACTTTGCAGAGCCAAAAAAAAAAAACTCTGTGTAATGCTCAGTGAAACAAAAGCTTTTAGAAAAGTGTGCTATAATTGTCACCAGTCATAAAGGACAGAAAAAAGTCATGAACAGATTGCTGACTCAGGAACTGTGTGAATCAATAAATGAGATCTCCTCTCACATGACTATGTGTGTCTTTCATTGTGCGCATGTCCTATGATCTCTGAGAGTGTGAAAGTGTGTGTGTGTGTGTGTGTGTGTGTGTGAACCAGGACATAAACCTTAGTGAGTATATCAGTCAGTGGAGCAGCAGAAACGATCCCTCACACACATCACAAGACAGAGAGAGCTTACAGCATCACTTACAGCAATGGAGTCTGTGCCTCCTCCAGCCTCTTAAGACACTCTGAGCACAGACCACCTCACTGCTCTCACCATATACGGCCACTCTGTACGCTCATCTTCACAGCCTGTGTATGTTTGTGTGTGTTTAATAAAGGGCTCTCCTGGGAATGATGATCCATTGAAGAGGAAACCTCATCTAGCAAAAGTCTTAACGAAATAATTCACTGCAAAAATGAAAATTGTGTATCATTTCAGCATCATGTTGTTCTAAAGGAGACAAAAAGATCATGCTGCTCTTTTACAGTGACAGATGACCAAAAACATTATATGAAGTACAGCGGGAGTGGGAGATTTTTTGGTAAATAATCTGTGAATTTAGTGTTCCTCATATAATTCAACTTTATGTGAAGTGCAGACTAGTTTTAGGGTACTTTCATAGTGCTTTTTTATTTGATTTTGAAGCCTGATTGAAATTAAAGTTAGTAAACAATTACATAATTTAACATTTTGGACTATTCCTTTAAATGTAATTGAAAAAACACTTTCTCTTTTCCCATCACTCTCAGTGTTGTTGAGCTGTTTTCTCATGCTGAGTTTAAGAGGAATGCTTTCATGCAGCACCGTTGGCTATTTCTGTATGAGAAGACATCTTTAGTCGGTCAAGCATTCTTGGGATTCTGGAGAAACTAGAGCAATTTGGAGTTTGTTGATAAAAGAGCGAGTGAAGGAGCATTCTGGGCCACACACACATCTGCAGTTTATTAAACTGAAATAGATATGTGTATGGACTTCAGGTGTTCCTGGATATAATGGACCCCCCCAAGATAAACACACACACACACACACACACACACACATACACTACACTCTGAATTGACAAATGATTTTATTCCACCCAATAACTGCTCCTTTCCAACACCTGAATTATAGACAGCCCATTTCAAAAATAGAAACATTATGTTACCTTTATACCTCAGTTTGACAATGTTCCTGGTAGCAATGGCAATTATGAATGCTTTTATTATTGCAAAGAAAATACATTTAAACAATGTAATCTTGTGATGCACTAAAAATGCACAAAGATTTCGGACAATATGATCATTATTTTCATGTTATAGCCAATAAATGATAAATGGCCAGTGTGTGTGTGTGTATATATATATATATATATATATATATATATATATATAAAAACACTAATACTATTTTGTTTAAATAAATAAAACATAAATCACAAACATATAAGTGAATTTAGGCATTATAACGTTATAAGTTGTTATTGTTAACTAAAACTATAAAATAATTTTTTGGTAATTGAAATAAAGCTGAAATGATAATAATTCAAATAAAATTTGAATATGAGATAAAAAAAAATAATAATAAGTTAAGTGCCAGATTTACTAACCAGGGCAAATTAACATGAGGTCGTAATTCCAAAACAGCACCGATGGTCGTGGAAATTTCTGCGGGTGATTTACTGAAAACACGCAAATTGAAGAACACCGACGCAACATCTCATTTCCATAATGATCAACGAAATCTACCAAGCGCAGCGCAAAATAGCGAAAGGATATTTTCGGGTTCGGATAATGTGTTCTTCTGACATTCCAAATAAATTTATACATGGGGAAAAAAATCCTCGCGCTCTCTATTCCCTGTGGTGCCTCCTCCTAGCAACAACAAATGCAGCCATTTCAAGCGCAAAATAGTTTAAAATATGCTTTTTTGGGGTCGTTAATAATGGCGCAAATACCAGTAATCTGACAAGCGCAAACGTTAGTAAAACGCATTGCGTGATTCATTTGAATACTCTATAAATATGATTTGTTTTCCATTTCTATGCTTATACGCTTTCATTTCAGTTAGGACAGACACTAGGCTAGTTATGCAATAATATGTGATACACACACAAAAAAAGTCCCTCAACAAAATCGTTATCAGTTTAACAGTGAATTTCTCTCACACACAGTCACAAGTACATCATCGTGTGTCACTGTCATAGTAGACTAAGTGGGCAGTTTCCATATATCTGTTTCTCTCCTACTGTCCCTCACTCATTTATAATTAAACAAGTGTAAATCAATCACTTTGACCGGGCCCCTGCATAAATGTCCATCTCAACAGTTTCTCACCGAAGCTGTGATTGGTATGTTCAGGTCAGGTGTGAGAACTGAGCCCTGATTGGCTGAATCTCTAATTGGCTGTGTTGTGCAGGCACTGCAGACACAATGAACTTCATGACCCATCACACAGTCTAACCAATACACAGAATATCAAACAGAAAGAGAGGAAATGAGTGGGACAGCTGGCCTTGACTACCCTTCATATCACTTTCTCAAACAAGAAGAAGCAACACTCTCTCTCAGACACAATTATAGTCAACGTGAACTGTTGTTTACAGCCCATTTTTGAATCTGCGAGGAATTAATTGGATAAATAAAATTAATATACACTATATATATAAATATAAACTATATACAGTAACAAAATGGAACCAGACCTGAGTGAAAGTTTGCTAAAACTCTACCTAAATCCTCACTACTTAAATCTACATTACCATAAAAAGTTTTTTTTTATTTTTTTAAAATAAATTAATACAGAAAGAAAGAAAATAAACCATGAGATTTAGACTGTGTATCTTATCAAGACTAGACATGCAAATTAGCCTAGGGTATCCTGCCAAAATGTCTGGCTGTTTAAACACACACACACACACACACACTCTCTTTAATCCTTGTTTACAATTCAAATACTAATATATCAGCATTTCAGCCTCCTCTTGACGCTCTGATGTCGCTATTAGTCACATGTATCACCATAGTAACAGAATGTGGCTCCAGGTGCATTTATCTCTCAATTCCTGACTGGCACTAAATCAAATCTCATCTCAGCACACCTGTCATGTCTAGAGAGCCTTCCTGGAAGCTGCGTAAATCAGATCTGGAATTCCTCAGAGCCAAGAGATCCTGCTTTAGACTACATATATAATATATCACTTGTTCTCTCTATGCATTAAAAACATACTACTGTTTCAATACATAACCATAGCCAAACATAACCACACCGCAGTGTGCAGTATGTATATTGTGCACAGTATGCAAGTTTTCGGTCTGCAATCCCCTGATAGTCTATATTTGCCAAATACGCAGTATAGAACTAGATCACACTATCGCACTACTAAAGAATGCCACAATGCAACACGCTCAACTTGATCTTACATTTTCAGCATGACAAATAACTGTGATTTTGAACATCTATCTCTTATTATATAATGTCATTCTCATCATGAGATCATGTGACAATATGAAATACTGCATAGAACAGTATATTATGAACACAGTCTTGTTTAGAGAGCCTTCCTGGAAGCTGCGTAAATCAGATCTGGAATTCCTCAGAGCCAAGAGATCCTGCTTTAGACTACATATATAATATATCACTTGTTCTCTCTATGCATTAAAAACATACTACTGTCTGTTTCAATACATAACCATAGCCAAACATAACCACACCGCAGTGTGCAGTATGTATATTGTGCACAGTATGCAAGTTTTCGGTCTGCAATCCCCTGATAGTCTATATTTGCCAAATACGCAGTATAGAACTAGATCACACTATCGCACTACTAAAGAATGCCACAATGCAACACGCTCAACTTGATCTTACATTTTCAGCATGACAAATAACTGTGATTTTGAACATCTATCTCTTATTATATAATGTCATTCTCATAATGAGATCATGTGACAATATGAAATACTGCATAGAACAGTATATTATGAACACAGTCTTGTTCTTTAACCACACAACACATACTGATGTCATTCACCTGTAACTTCATTACTGACTTATTTATTATGCTAGTGATGTGAATTATTGACACACAGATTAAGTGTCTTCAGTTTAGGCTTGAGCAGGTGAGAGTATGTTTGCATGAAATATTAATACAGCCTAATGATGTGCTGAATCAGGTCATAGGTCACAGAGGATGATGTGGGAGATTCTGACTGTAATTAGGGCAATTTTCTGGAATATGCCGGTTTTCAACTCTGAATATGACAGCTCGTCAAGGCTCATGGCAGAGGTCAGCCAAAGTCTTCATCATTTCAACAGAAAGTTCATTAAGAATCTCTTCACCTCTTGCCCACCAACAAAACAGGACTATTCTAGGGGTCAAAGGTCAGCTGTCTTTTTTATAAAATGATTATTTTTGTACAGCAAGGACACATTAAACTGATGTATTGATGTAAAAAATGTCGGTTTCACAAATAAAATCACAGTTTCACAAATATATTAAGCACAAGTGTTTAGCATTAATAACATATATTCTTGTGTGCAAATTTGTTGTATGCCAAATCAGCATATTAGAATGATTTCTGAAGGATCATGTGACACTGAAGACTTGAGTAATGATGCTGAAAATTCAGCTTTGACATAACAGAAATAAAGAACTTAAAATATATTCAAACAGAAAACAGTTAAATTGCAATAATATTTCACAATATTACTGGTTTTGCTGTATTTTTGAACAAATAAATGCAGCCTTGGTGAGCATAAGAGACTTCTTTTAATATATATATATATATACAGTGGGTACGGAAAGTATTCAGACCCCCTTAAATTTTTCACTCTTTGTTATATTGCAGCCATTTGCTAAAATCATTTAAGTTATTTTTTTTTCCTCATTAATGTACACACAGCACCCCATATCATATACATCTATATCTATATATTTATATCTATTTATGTGTACACTTTTATTTTATTTTTCATTTCACTTTTTAAATTAGAATCCACATTCTTTATGATTACGCTTTGTATTAATGAAACAAACAAACAAAAACTCATAAATTATGATGCCATTCAGAGGTATTTATAGAGCTATAATTTGTGAAAGCCATTGGCGATAATGAAATACATAGCAGGCAATTTAAAATGCAACTTAATTAATGTGAAAATAATATGCAATTTAATTAATGTGGAAATAAAATCTAATTTCATGCATATTATCAACTGCCGTTAAATGGCATAGAGACTTTTATTTTATCCACATCACCATCATGCCAAAGAGAATAAAAACATAATCATATTGCATAAAACACAAAACATCAGTCATCTCATACTCTCATACGTGTCCAACCCAGCAAATCTAAGGATTCCCTCATCTCAATATGTGTGACCCGGCCTTATGGGTAATACACACTAATCACATGCATTTGACTGTAATCCCGCTAGATTACACACACACACACACACACACACACACACACACACACACACACACACACACACACACACACACACACACACACG